>NC_059328.1:134051044-134131044 GCF_018350155.1 Leopardus geoffroyi | reverse complement strand
CAAAGGGACCTGAGAAACATAATGTGCTGACCTCCGGACCCCTAAAATATATAGCAGATCCAAGAAGGATGGAATTTGGAGACTGTTCCCTTTTGTTTGGAGGAAAATGGAACATTTCTCTGGAACTTCAGGAGAGGAGGGAGAAGTGAAAAAATAGGAAAATGATGGGACAACATTTGTTGCCCTACCAGTCAGCCGGACAAGATGTGATTTCTGTTTAAAAACACAAAACAAATAAAAAATGCTGCCTTAAGCTAGAAGTTGAAAGAATTCAGTTCATGCAGTGCACTATGAGACCCCAAGAATGAGCTTTGGAGTTTCAGGGGCCACATCATACTGTGCATGAAATACAGCACTTACAGAGATTTCAAACTCTGGCAATGAGTCCCAGGATAGATATGGCTCAACACCTAGAAAAGAGTGCCAGAGCAGAAAAAATTACACTAGAAAAGTCATGACCCAAGCAAAATAACAGCAAACTTTATCTTCTCTATGGTAACAGATTGAGAAGACAGGGATTTTAGAAGGGATGAATTTCTTGCTTAAATTGATGAAAGTTTAAAGACAATGGGATTAATACTTAATGTGGTATATAGTGTTGCTATAGCCTGATGAAATCAGAGACAATTTACAAAAAAACAAACCTTAAGAAATGGAATGAAACTAGTGCATTTATTCTAAACTTTATTTATTATGACTCACAAATGGAAACATATTTTATGGTGGATTATATATACACAAATACACACACACAACATAAATAAAGTGTCACAAAACAACACTTACCCTATGTAATACACTTTGATATTTTCTATTTATCTATTTAATACTATTTCAATATATAAAACAATGTTGGCTGTGATCCATTTAACTGATTTCGTGACTACTAATGGGGGTATAACAGTCCCTTTAAAGTTTGAAAGACACTGATAATATTTAATTATCACCTTTTAGTTAAGAAAACTCAGACTCAGTTTGATGGATAACACTACCAATTTCCTAATGCTCTTTACCCACATAGTTGCATCATATTGTTTTCAGTCACAAAGTCCTTAAGAACTGAGGCAATAGTTGGTTAAATTGTATTCAACCACACAAGATTTTTCATCTGTGTTCTTAGCAAATGTTTCACAATGATTATAATAATGTATTTGAACCACGCTCCTTCCTGGGTTTATCTTATCTCCCTAATGAAGTTGTTAGCTCTTTGAGGAAAGAACCATCTCAATAATTATCTTTATCTCCTACAGCAATAACATGATTCAAAGCAAAGAATTCTAGGACTCAATAAAGGCATATTTAATTGGGTAATAGAAGAAGAATTACAAAAGCAAGTTTTAAATTCATATGCTTCTAGTTGATAGCTGACAGGTGATGGTTGTGTCACCCTGCCAAAAATAAAAATATACATCATTTAGAGTTTTCTCAATAACATGCAAAACTTAACATTTCATTTCCCTGTTCAATATAAAGTTTTGGTGCAGTGTCTCAAAATATTCTGAGTTTGAAGCCCATTAACATTAACAAAAAGCTTTTTTAGATTTATAAGAACAGATTCAGAATAGGCAAATCTTGAGATAGAATAACCAGCTCACATTTTCTCAGATTGGTAGAGTGCTGGTATACATTAAGAGCTTAATAGCTATCCAATATTCGTGTTTTGCTAAAGTGTTTGGATTCCATGAAGAAAACAAACAGGTAGGCTTATCTTATATGAAAAGGGAAGAAAACAATCTCCACAGAGACTTTCAATTCTGCCTTTCTATCAAATAGAATTTTTATGGCTTTGGCATAAACCCTTGAAAAGCTGGAATTTTAATAGAAATGCCTATATAGTTTTAAATATAGCACCCCTGGGCTATCCTTGTATTACAGGGAAATTCAATGTCCTTCATAACAACCAAATATTGGAAATATCGATGGTGGTATTCCATTCAATGTTTAGCTATTTGACAATCTCTCGATAGGAAATGTGTTTGTCACAGTTTGCATTTGTCAAGTACTGAATAATTTAAAAACCTGCTATAATCATTTCAAGCCTGTGTGCTTAAAACTACTGCTTATGCAAATGTAAGTTTTAAGGTGCATAAATACGGTGAGATATACTTATTACCTATGAACAGTAATTTTTCATGTAATGTCAGCATAATATAATACAAAGAATACTACACTGTGAGAAAGAAAACATGATTGTTAGAACTAAATTTGACATTTGTTATATGTGAGATATTGGTAAGTCACTTCATTAGTTTGGGTCTCAGTATTCTATTAAGAAAATGGGAACAGAAATGACATTCTTAAATGGTTATTGTGAAAGTCAAATAAGACATAAGTGAGAAGTGATTTTTAAGCATAGAAAATGGCTTAACAGGGGCGCCTGGGTGGCTCAGTTGGTTAGGTGACCGACTTCGGCTCAGGTCATGATCTCGCAGCTCATGAGCTGGAGCCCCACGTTGGGCTCTGTGCTGACAGCTCAGAGCCTGGAGCCTCCTTCGGATTCTGTGTCTCCCCCTTCTCTTTACCCCTCCCTGCTCACCCTCTGTTTCTCTCTGTCTCTCAATAATAAATAAACATTAAAAAAATTTTAAGAAAATGGCTTAACAATGTAAAGTGTATATTTTTACATGTATATCCTTACTGTAAAATATACAATCACTGTATATATTAATATTACAATATAATATAAAACCTAAGACATATAAAAATTATAGGGATTACTATGAAAAACATCTATAAATTCTCTAAATATTATCTCATTTTTATATAATAATTCTTTTTCTAGATATGTAAATAACATCTTTTTTGTTATTAGCATAAATAACTGTAAACAAGTACATATGTGTGTATGTGTGTGTGCGCATATATGTGTGTGCATACACACAGACTACACACATAATTATTTCTTTAAGAAAATACTTGAAGTAAATTTACCATCCTCTTAGTGAAAACATTTGCAGTCATTTGTCCTCTGCAACTTTGTGCCAACTTTTGATCCCATAAATAGTAAATCACAAGTATTATATATTTGCCACTTTTTAGAAAATCTTTGGTAATTCATATTTAAAAAATAATACTGATCTTTCAGTAAGTATGCATTTGCTTACTAGGATAGTTAAGTATTTAAAATAGTTATTAGGCATTTTGTTAATTTTTTCTTAATTTTTCTGTTGGAATTAGTCTCTCTCTCTCTCTCTCTTTTTTTTTATTAATTTGCATGAGTTCATTGTTTCCTAAGCCTCAGTTTTCTTATCTGGGATATGGGAAAGATAATACTTCATAGAATTTTTTATTGTGATAATTAAATGAGATAATATAAGCTACAGTGTGGATAAAATTATTAGTAGAATTTTAAAGGTACTGTAGTTAAAAAGAGATAGGGGGGCGCCTGGGTGGCTGAGTTGGTTAAGCTTCTGACTTCGGCTCAGGTCACAATCTTGTGACTTATGAGTTCGAGCCCTGTGTCGGGCTCTGTGCTGACAACTCAGAGCCTGGAGCCTGCTTCAGATTCTGTGTCTCACTCTCTCTCTGCCCCTCCCCTGCTTGCACTCTGTCTCTCTTTATCTCCCTCAAAAATAAATAAACATTAAAAAATTTTAAACAAAAAGAGACAGAATTGGAAGTTTAATTATTAGGTTGCATGACCCATGCTCCTTTCAAAATAGAGCTTTGTAAAAACAAAATTATGACGACAGTCATTATACATCATTTCTTGAAATGAACTGATATAATTTTTCCATTTTTCTTTTCTGGATATCTACTCAACCAGAACATATTTATTAATAACCTAATGGGCCTAGTCATCCTGCTAAAAAGTGATGCTTTAAGGGAGCACATGTAATCTTATAATTTTGAAACATATACACATAACTTGTATGTCACTTTATTATTGTCAAATGTCAATTATTAAATATTCTTCTATGATGGAAAGTATACACAAGTTGTGATGCATCCATACAAGAGAATACTACTCAGCAATAAAAAAAACAAAGTATTGGGATGTGCAACAACTTGTTGCTGAGTAAGAAAAGCCAATTTCAAAAGGTTACATGTTGCATGACCCCACTCCTATAATATTCTGAAAATCATAAAATTATATTGATGAGGAACAGATCAGTGATGGTCAAGATTTAAGTTGTGGGGAAGATGTGACATTAGGAGTACACCAAGAGGAATTTTGTGTGGAGTGAGAGAATGCTGTGGCATTCTGATTGTGTTGGTTATGGATCTAAACGTGATAAAATTTTATAGAGCTACACACACACACACACACAATGAGTATAAAACCTAAGGAAATCTAAATAAGGTCTGTAGTTTAGTTAATAGTGTCATGCCAATGTCAATTTCCTGTGGTTTTTTTTTTATTGAGGTATGATTGATACATAGCATTGTATTAGTTTCAGGTGTATTGAATAATGATTCACTATTTGTACATACTGTATTGGGAAGTGATCACCGCAATCTAGTTAGCATGTGTCACCATACAAAGTTACAATTTTTGGTGTGTGATGAGAATTTTTAAAGCCCATTCTTTTATCAACCTTCAACTATGCAATATCATTATCTGTAGTTGCTGCACTACATATTATGTCTCCATGACTTATTTATTTTATACCTGGAAGTTTGTACCTTTTGAACCCTTTACTCATTTTGCTCCCCTCCCCTACCCCTCATCTCTGAGAACCACCATTCTCTTCTCTGCATCTATGAGCTTTTTTGTAGTTGCTGTTTTGTTGGCTTTGAGATCATACGGTATTTGTCTTTCTCTATTTAATTTAACATAATGATCTCAAGATCCATCCATGTTGTTGCAAATGACAAGATTTCATCCTTTCTTATGTCTGAATAATATTCCACTGTGAGGTGTCTGTTTATGTATACACACAAAGGAATATTATATTTATGATATATACATAAATATACATACATACATACATATATATGTATATACATACATATATACATATATGTATACATACATACATATATATGTATATATATACATGTATATATCATATATGTCATATATCCATTTTCTTTATCCATTTATCCATTGATAGGCACTTAGGTTGTTTTCATTTCTTAGCTATTGTAAACGATGCTGCAATAAGCTGGGAGGGTGCATATATCTTTTCAAGTTAGTGTTTTTATTTTCTTCAGAAAAATACCCAGAAGTGGAATTGCTGGATAATATGATATTTCTATTTTAATTTTTTTGTGGATCCCCCATACTGTCTTCCATAGTGGTCATACTAATTTACATTCCCACCAACACTGCACAAGAGCTCCCTTTTCTCCACATCCTTGCCAGCACTTGTTATCTCTTGTGTTTGATAACAGAGATTCAACAGGTATGAGGTCATATCTCATTGTGGTTTTGATTTGCATTTCCCTGATGATTAGTGATCCTGGGCACTTTTTTATGTCCTGTTGTCCATTTCTATGTCTTCTTTGGAGAAATGTCTATTCAGAATCTCTACTCATTTTTCACGATATTGTTTAATTTTTGTAGAGTTGTATGAGTTTTTATATATTTTGGATGTTAACCCTTTGTCAGATACATGATTTGCAATATTTTCTCCAATTCTGTAGGTTGCCTTTTCATTCTGTTAACGGTTTCCTTTGCTCTGCACAAGCTTTTTAGTTTGTTATAGTCCCATTTGTTGAATTTTGCATTTGTTTACTTTGTTTTTGGTTGTCAGATAAAAAAAATCAGTGTCAAGACTGATGTCAAAGAGATTTCCACCTATTTTTTATGAGATTTATGGTTTCAAGTTGTATATTCAAGTTTTTATTTTGAATAAATTTTTGTGTATACTGTAAGGTAGCAGTCCAGTTTCATTCTTTTGCATGTGGCTGTCCATTTTTCCCAACCAATTATGTGTTGAAGAGACTGTCCTTTCCTCATTATATATTTTTGGCTGCTTTTTTATAAATTAATTGACAATATATGTGTGGACTTATTTCTGGGCTGTCTATTCTGTTCCACTGATTTATGTGTCTGTTTTTATCCCAATACCATACTGTTTTGATTACTACAGCTTTGTAATATAGTTTGAAATCAGGGAGCATGATGCCTCCAGCTTTGTTTCTCTTTCATAAGATTGCTTTAGGTATTCAGATATTTTTGTGATTCCATACAAATTTTAGGATTGTTTGTTCTATTTCAATGGCAAAAAATGCCATTGAAATTTTGATAAAGATTTCATTGAAACTATAGATTGCTTGGATAGTATGGATATTTTAATAATATTTATTCTTCCAATCTATGAACACTAAATATCTTTCCATTTATTTGTGTCTATTTCAGTTTCTTACATCACTGTCTTATAATTTTTAGGGTATAGGTCTTTCACCTCTTTGGTAAAATTTATTCCTGGGTATTTTATTCAAATCTGTGGTTTTTACAATTATACTTTGGTTATGTAAAATATTATACTTGAAGGCAGCTGGGCGAAGGACGCAAGAGAATACTATACATTATATTTGAAAATTTTATGTAAATAATTTATTTAAAAAGTAAATAATTAAATAATTCATAATCATTATTCCATGTACTTGTACAACACTGAAGAATATTATAATTTATGATGATTGATAGTAGTTAATTTCAACAAGCCAGGAATCATGAGCAATTTTTTTTCCCACTCTATCTCCAATACTTAGGAGTTTCTTGAATAGAGTAAGCACCCAATAAATGCTTGCTAAATGCATAAATTAATGCAAAAATTTCATCAAGTAGGTGCATCTGAAATAAGCAGGCTGATTGCACAATACTGGAATTTTAGATGGTTTCTAACATCTGCCTATATAAATATTGTCACTGCAAAGAGCACCTTCATCCTGTACAGTTGATCTCCCATCCCTTATGATTTTTATATATTTTCCGTAAGAATCAATTCTCAATAATGAGATGAGTGCATTAAAAATATGTAACTTCAGCTGAGCTTAAAGTTGATGAATTTTGTTCTAAAATTCTATCAATTTACTTTCCTTAAATTCTACAGGCTACTATAACAATTTTACTGAAACTGCCTTATTCCCCACTTCATCCTTGAATTCACATCCCATACCTGAGCCTTACTTTATATCTGCTAAATAACAATTCCCTCAAATCCCTACCCAAACCTGACTCTCATTTCAGCACTATACATCATGGTCAAAGATGCAACAAGGCGCTCTGTCATGAAAATTACTTTGTTAAATGTGTGTGACTTATGCATATCACATATGTGGCATAAATTAGGCACATAATGGTGAAATGCCCTTATGAAGTCAACTTTAGGAATGTTTCCATTGAACTATGTGTTAACAAACTCACTTTGTGTGTTCAACTACTTAGTGCTGTTAATACACAAATTCAAATTAAAAATCCTGAGTGAGCTTGAGGATGAACACTATTAATGCCATTAATTGAAAGACAGTGACATTTTATTTTTTAGATAATTCACTAATTAAGTGTCATCCAGATTAAGGTAATAGTGCTCTTTTAAATATTTGGTCAATTTTCTACATTGTCTAACTTTAGAAATTAGATTTACACCTTTGCCAAAGAAACTACTATATAAATCATTGCCTTAACATTTTTGGCAACTTCAGAAAGGAACTGGTATGTATTTGAAAATGTTTAATTTTAAAATCAGCTCATAATTTTTTAAAAGCAGTTATACTAACTTTCACTTTCTATTAAAACCACTCTTAATTGAATATGACTTTTACCCAATCACAAAAACTTCTAATTATTGAGACTTCATTAATTTCAGGGGAAAAAATTTACTGGAAATAGTATTTAACTTTTCTGTGTCATGACCCTGCAGTATCTAAGGTGACTCTTTGTGGCCAGGACATTTCAATTAGGAGCTTAAAGTGATATATGTGCATACCAAAATGAATTTCCTAGTAATATATATTAATCTAGAATGCATGTAAGAGTTAAAGTTGATTCATTTTCTGGTAAAATTGTGTAAGAATCTACCTTTACAAAAATTCATTACTACTTCATTTTAATGGTATTTTATAAAAAGTAAATTTGAAAGTGTGTTTAGTTTCTTGAATAGTCTATGGAAAATATACCATTTCTCTTTTTTGTTTAAAAGATATTTAAGGACTACTTGATTATTTGGACAGTAGTCATGAAATAGTTGAAAATTAAGCTCATTAAACCATAGCACCTGATTTAGTGGTAATCTACACAGCCAGGATACACTAATTCAATGATGATACTGTTCCTAGTGTAAATTTACTAGCTGTAATCCCAATGTGTGTTCAGTGTTTAATATTACAAAATGAGACAAACACTCATAAATTACCATGAGAAGTCCTGGTAATCATCTGCTCATTTTTAGCAGAGCGGTGATTGTCAATCCATTAATTAATGAATTGTCTCAACTGGTTAACATAGATAATTTCTTTTCACAGACTATTGCCAACTCAGAAAACTGATATCAAAGTATGCATTATTACTCCAAAGAAATACTAAGCTGGAATGGGTGGATAAACTTAATAAGTCAATATTAAATCTATAATTCCCTATTATTAATATCATTATTAAAACAGTATCTCAAAACTTTGTTCTATTTGATGACATTATGTTGTCTTTTTTTTCTAATGGAAAATATCATTAATTTTCTTTTTTTAAATATTTATTTACTTTTGAGAGAGCAAAACTCAGGGAAAGGCAGAGAGAGGGGAACAGAGGATCTAAAGTGGGCTCTGTGCTGACAGCAGACAGCTGGATGCAGGGCTCAAACTCACAAATTGTGAGACCATGACCTGAATCAATGTCCGATGCTCAACTTAATGAGCCACCCGGGTGCCCCGTTAATTAAATCTTAGCAGGATGATAATATGGTTTGAAAACAGGTTAACAAGAATACATAAATATAAATATATGTTAGCACATAAGTTTTTTCCTTCTCAGATTTAGCACTGCAGAATTTAAAAAAAAGTGCCTAAAGACTTAAGCATTTAGTTGCTCTTTGATTTGAACTTTAAAGCAGCTCAGGACCAAGGTGTCTCCCTGCCAAGCTATATTTAGTCTATTCGGGGTGAATAGTTTCATATTTTTAGATAAATGAGATTGTACGAATTTTAAATTGCTCTTTTCTTATGTAAAATATGAATAATGCTCCTTATAATCTGAATACTTTAGAAAGATATTATGAGGAAAATTGATGAGTTGCTTGCAAGGGGTTCCAAGCTTCTTGGAACAAAAACTTCACATACATTTGGGTAATATAAAAATAGTTGAGCATCAATTGTGGCATAAAAGATGTGATATTGTTAGATTATTATCATCTTAAATTCTATATACTTCTAATCTGATTTAAAGATTTTGTCTATCTCTTTTTCCCATAAGAATTCCAGGTCATTTAACAAACATTGCCAGTCACTGCATTATGGTTAACTATAAGCTAGTCTCCATTCTATAGGCAAATTTGGGGTATCATTTTTTGCAGCTGTTGGAAGTAACAATGAATAAGCATGGAAAACCTGGCTTCAATAGAAGGAATTTTCTGACTTGCACAATTAGAAAACTTGATGTAGCATTGTTTTCAGATAATACAAGCCTTTAATGCTATGGCAGTTATCTTAAGATTTTTTCCTCTTCCTGATGTAAAGTCTTCTCACAGCTCAAAGGACTGTATGCTTCCTTCTTCATATCTTAGCCTTAAAATTCTTGGGAAACTCCAGGGATTCAATTTTATTGAAGCATCTTGGAATAAGTGGCAATCCCCAATCCTATTATCTTAGTGAATAGAATGTACTGACTGTCTTAAAGTAGGTCACATGTTTTACCCCAGCACCATGGTGTCATAGATCATGGGAAACATAGATCCCCAATTAGAAATCAGGGCCTGTTGTGAAGGTTGATTTCAACTTTTGAAGTGGAAAAAAAAATATATATGTATATAGAATATATACATATTCTATTATGTATATATATATAGAATATACATAATATAGAATATATTAGAATATAGAACATGGAATGTACATAATATAGAATATGTACATAATCGAATATGTACATATATATACAATATACAACATATATGTACAACATATACAATGTACAACATATATGTACACATATATGTACAATATATATACCTATATATATATATAGGTATAATCGAATATGTACATATTCTATAATTCTGAACATTAATGTTTATTTTTTTATTTTATTGTTTTGTTTAATATTTAATTGTTGATATTACTTGTGTGTTTACTTTTAAACTGATGATTCTATATTTTATTGATCTTTTCACATTGGAATCTGAGTATTATGAGAGACATTGTCTCATTCATCAAGACTGTTTTGCTCACCAATTCATTCCCTGCATCCAGAATAGTTTCTGGTATATAGCAGGTATGACCAACATATGCAGAATGAGCAATTAAGTATGTTGTCTCTGAATGTGTTTTTTTTCTTTCTTGTCCTTTATCTCAAGCAAGAGTATCAACTTTCCCTTAATCTTCCACTGAAGATGCTGAAAGTTAAAATATAATAGAAACAAAGCTTACATGTAATTCATAATTGCCATTAGATATGTTAGCTCAAAGATATGACCTAAACTAGCCATCCTTACTGTTAAGACCTTCCTAACAAAATGGCTTCTGTTTACCTTCTAGCCTGAATCTTTGTGGTGATGGCCAATTTCCTTCCTTCCCAATTCCTCTGTCCTCCATACACTTAAAGGAATGTTCTTGAGCATGATGATCCTACTACCCAGAGTAGGACAAACAATGTCTTTTATTTTTTTCTAATCTAAAATCTACCAAGTTGAATTTCTGTTCCCAGTTTCACCTCTTCCCACAGTGGTTATCATGAACTTTTCTACATCCTTCAAATTTTTTTTAATGTTTATTTATTTTTGAGAGAGAGAGAGAGAGAGAGACAGAGACAGAGAGTGAGTAGGAGAGGGCCAGAGAGAGAAGGAGACACAGAATCCAAAGCCGACTCCAGGCTCCAAGCTGTCATCACAGAGCTTAAGCAGGGCTCGAACTCACGAACCTGGAGATCATAACCTGAGCTGAAGCCGGACCCTTAACTGACTGAACCCCCCAGGCGCCCCCTCCACATTCTTTAAGGAAGATTTTACCTCCAACCACAGAGGTGTAGTCTAGCCGGATGCCTTCAAAAGAATATTTTATTGGAAACAACAGTTGTGCATCAGCCTCTTTCCTCTCAAATTATTTGTCTTGAGTAATTATAGTGTGGGGCATCAGCAGTTCAGTGCAATAGTCCATTGTTTAGCCTAGCCCAATTCATTTCCAACATACAGCCCAAGTTAATTGGGCTTTCCTGTCTTTAAGTCCTCTGTGGTCTCTATTGCTCATGTCTTGTGGCCATTGTTTTCATAAGGATTTCCCCCAAAGACTTGCTATAATTGTCAGAGACAGCACATTCTAAATCCATACTTGGAAAAAAAAATCCTCTAAGGGAAGCATAATCTGCAGATATGCAAGTCTACTTGCAACATAGCCAACCTCTACATTTTCTTACAGAGCAATTGAATCCCTTGGAGTCACATCCCTGGTTTACATCTTCAAAATTATAAAGCACATTTTCAGTGCATGATTTTCCTGGGACAATATAACAGCCTCTCTGAAAGTAGAATATAAGCCTCTAACAATTGGAAAGCAGAAAATATCCTGACTGCTTCAAAAGCAGATTTTTGTTTAGCTTAGTTTTTTTTTTTTTTTTTTTATCTGTTTGCTCCTCGGGTCTCTCAACTTTATATATGCCAGCTTCAGATTTCAAAAGATACTAGCATGAAGTTTCCATCTAAGCTGGAGCGAAATAGCTGGTCCAACCAATCTTCACAGACATCTCTACCAGGAGAAGATCTACCTCAGCACTTGTTAAGCCTTTCCAGGGATCACACTGCCTTTTCTATCCCCTAAACTGTTCTTATGTTGTAATCAGCTAGTTATGACACCTGAAGAGGGAGTGTGGGAAGACCACTATCTTTGGCACTATCATGCCAAAGTGAGATTCTCAAATATAATACAGGTCCGAGCAACACTGTTTAGTTTTTTAAAATATTTACTTATTTGTTTATTTGAGGGAGAGAGAGAGAGACAGAGTGCTAGCAGAGGAGGGGCAGAGAGAGGGAGACACAGAATCTGAAGCAGGCTCCAGGCTCCAAGCTGTCAGCACAGAGCCCGCCGCGGGGCTCAAACCCACAAGCTGTGAGATCATGACCTGAGCCAAAGGCAGACACTCACCAGACTGAGCCACCCAGGCGCCCCTAAGCAAACCATTTAATAAAAGTTTTACAAAATCACAGAATCAGTCTTCCTTTTCTTCAATAGGATAAACAGCATCATAGTTTTAGCTTTCATTACCTTCTTCCAAATTTATAGGTTAAAGACATTTGAAAGAGTGACAAGGATTATGGCATTCTTATAATCAGGAAGAAAGAGTATTTCATGCATCTCAAAAGGATTTTGGAAACTGGTTGGTCTATGGTGAAGGATTTATACAGACAATCAAGAGTTGCTGCTTGTACTCAGTGATAAACTTCAGTTTCTCTAGAGGAAATTCAAATGTTTCTCCACATGTAAATTCTGAGGACAGCATTCCTCTAGGGAATATAGAGTTGTTAATGCTGGACCTGATATAATTTGGAGGTTAAACATGGAGACAGTTTAAGAATAGCTTTTTTTCAGGCTTTTAATGATAAAGGCCAAATACTTGAACTTCAAGTTTGCTAACCTTTAAGATCAAAGGTCTTGAGAGAGAAGAGCCCATATTAATGGCTTAATGGAGAACAGTGGAGACATCTGACAAAAAGGAATTCGTTTTAGCACTTTAATGAAGTGAGAATCTGGCAAAATGAACTGAAAGGCTGACAAGTCAAAGGTTGAGGTGGTAATGGACTGGATGTCTCTTGAATTATTGGGACTTCAGTTTGGATGATTTAGTAAAAGACATACTTAAGGCCATTATGGATAGAGCACTCAACGGTGTCATTATTTCAATCCTCTTAACTCAACTACTTCAATACTTTTTGAAATTGTTACTTCCTTTCACTTCTTATTGCCTTTGCCCTGACTACTTACTTGCATAGACTATTACTCTATTAGCTTCTGAATTAGCATCCCACATATCACTGTTCCTTCCCATGGTCCAACTTAACACGGAATTATTTTCCTAAAACACAAATGCTTAAAGTCATATATGGCTGATGAGAATGTAAATTGCTTGCACTTAATGGACAACTATGAAGCAATATCAATCAAAATTAAAAATCCACGTATCACTTAACTAAGCAATTTCACTTTTAAGAATTCATCTTATAGCTACATTCACCCATGTAAAATGATGAATGCATAAAAATATACATTGAATTCAGTAGAGGCAGAAAAGATTTGGGAAAAGCTAAATATCTGTCAGTAAAGGACTAGTTAAATCAATTTTGTTACATTAATGCAATGGAATTTATGTAGCCATTAAAATGAAAGAAACAGGTCTGTATGTACAAAATGTACTGACTGCTAGATTTACTCATTTGGGGGGAAAATAAGTAAGGTGTAGAATACCGTACGGGGAACAATAAATACAAAAAATGGAAAAATAAACAAGAAAGTATTCACAGAAATTACTTCCCAGGAGGGAGTCTAGAAGGAAAAAGCAGAAGAAAGACTTACTTGTCATTATAAACATTTTGCTTTTTCAGAAATTAAACTTTGTACTGTAATGCTCATTAAAACAATTGATTTTTTTAAAAGTACACAATGGTTTTCAATAATCTCTTGGATAATCTTCAAAATCACCAGTATTTTTTATGTATATTGCTGTACCTAATACAATGAAATTAGTATTATTACATATAATGTCATATATATTTATAATACCACATGTAACTATAATGTCCTATCTATATATATCACAATAGTATATTGATATGTCCTATATATGTCAAATATCGTATAGATATAAATATGGTATTGTGATGTATATATTTTGTTTATCTATTTATCCATCTGGTCACAGTGGTGTGTAGAAACATTTATGTCACTAGTTATCACTGGAAAAAAAAAAAAAAAACATATGTCCAAAATCCACCAACAGGGCTTTCTTAATTTCCTACAGGTCACATAGTTGGGAAGCTTGGTGGTCTTTGTTATAAATTAGTTCTGTATGATTCTGAAGATTCACTTCAAGTGGAACTTCTTTAGTAAAACATTTTCTACATGGGGTTCAGGGATGGATGATGGGTATTAAGAAGGGCACTTATTGTGATGAGCACTGGGTGTTATATGTAAGTGATGAATCACTAAATCCTACTCCTGAAACAAATACTACACTATATGTTAACTAACTTGAATTTAAGTGAAATCTTGGAAGAAAACAAAACAAAACAAAACAAAACATTTTCTACATGGAACTAGCAGCCAAACACATAATGTAGCTTTAAAAACAAATAGTTGTAGGGGCGCCTGGGTGGCTCTGTCGGCTAAGCGTCCGACTTCAGCTCAGGTCATGATCTCGCGGTTCGTGAGTTCGAGCCCCGCGTCGGGCTGTGTGCTGACAGCTCAGAGCCTGGAGCCTGTTTCGGATTCTGTGTCTCCCTCTCTCTCTGACCCTCCCCTGTTCATGCTCTGTCTCTCTCTGTCTCAAAAATAAAACAAAAAAAAATGTTAAAAAAAAAATTAAAAAAAAAAAACAAAAAAAACCAAATAGTTGTAATATAATATACATACAGAAAACTGACCAAGCCATGAATACAGAGCTAAATAAATTCCATTTAACCGCATACACATACACACACAATTAAAGACCAAACATAACTGGAACAAAGAAGGTCGCCTTGTGCCACTCTTCCTAGTCATTACAGTGTTGAAAGGGAACTAACTTCTTCGACTTCTAACACCATAAATTAGCTTTGCCTGTTTTAAAAATTTGTATAACAGAATTATATAGTACATTTTTTGTTTCCACATTTCATTCAACATATATTGGTTAAGATTCATCCATTTAGTTACATGTAGCAGTGGTTCATTGATTCTCATTAATGCTTAGCCTTTCATTGTACAACTATAGTACACTTCACTTATTTATTTTACTATTAACAGACATTTGACCCATTTTAGGTTGGGGGCTGTAGTGAATAGTCCTGCTATGAATATTTTAGTATATTTCCTTTGGTGTATATATGTAAGCATTTCAATTGGACATATATATATATATATATGAAATATGCATATGAAACATGTATATGAAACATGTATATGAAATATATATGAAATATATATGTAATATATATGAAGTATGTATATGAAATATATATGAAATATGTATATATGTATACATATATATGAAATACATATATATGTATATATACACATATGTATGTATATGTGTGTATACCGCCCCCCCCCCATATATATATAGCCCAAACTACTGGGTCATAGAATAAACATATTCAGCTTTAGTACTTTCAGTTTTTTGTAGTAGTAGTATGGATTTATGTCCTACTAATGGACTATGAGAGTTACTATTACTCTTTGCTCTCATCAACAGTTGGTACTGTCAGTCTTTTAATTGGTATTCATTCTAGTGTGTGTGTGTGTGTGTGTGTGTGTGTGTGAAAGAGAGAGATACAGAGAGAGAGGAAGAGAAAAAGAGAATAGTGGATCTTTTAATTTCTCTGATGATTAATGATGGAAGTATTTTTATGTTGATTTGGCATTTGATATTTTTTTGAGAAGTGTCCATTCAAGTCTTTCTTATTTTTCCATTTGATTGACTGTCTTTTTCATATTGATTTATAGGATTCTTTACATATATACTCTTTAAATATAACTTAATTGTCAGATACATTTAAAATATCTTCTCATGCTTGGTGAATTCCCTTTTTCACTCTCTTAAGGACATCTTTTGATCAATAGAAGTTCTTAATTTTAAGGCTTTTCAAGGTATCATTGTAATTGCCTTTATAGTTAACATTTTGTGTTTGCATTTGAGAGCTCTATGTTATCCCAAGTTATGAGGATATTATTTTATGTTATCTTTTAGAACCAAGCTAACAAACAGAGCTTTCCATGATGATAGAAATGTTCTAGATCTGTGCTAATACAGTAGTTCCTAACCACATGTGAATATCCAGCTCCTAAAATGTAGTTATTACTAGTCTTAAACTGAATTTTTAATTAAAATTTAAATAACCACATTTGGCTAGTGATTATTCTAATGAATAACACAGTTTATTTATTTTAAAAAATTCAGTGCAAAATTTATAATACATCTAGAAGGGATTTTTTATATATGGAGATTCAATCAACCCAGCACTATATTTTGGATAGTGCACCTGTCCTAAGTGGATTGCAGTCATATTTTTGTAGCTATATATGTGTGGGTGTTTTTCTTGACCCTGTTCTATTCCACTGGTCTATTATTTATCAATCCTATTAAAGTCTCTTAGTTCTTATACAATATTTTTGATTTGTGATAGTGTAAGTCCAACATTTTTTCTTTCTTTTTCAGATTTTATTTTGCCTTTTTGTGGCCCTTCCTAATTCTATATGAATTTTCAAATCAACTTGTTGATACTAAACACAAAAACAAACAAAAAAACAAAAAGACTTACTGGGAATTTGGGAACATGTTAAATCTAAGGATATTTTGGAGATATTATATATATATATATATGTATATATATATATATATATATATATATGAAATGTGTATATACATATGCACATTAGATCTGGCTATTATTCATAGTTTTAAAATATTCTATATACTTAGAGATTTTTGGTTTTATTCTATCATTGAATAGAAGTTTGATAAATTGTTGCACTATGTTTGTGGTTTTGTTATTTCGTCTCTTACTTTGTGACTCTGATTATATATGCAATAATTTAGAATGTTATATCTTCTTGAGATTTATTTTCATTGTGGCATGTACTATTTTCCTAATAATTGTTAAAAAGAAAATCCCAGATGTAATCACTTATGTAAAGGCCCCACAG
The DNA here is from genome assembly GCF_018350155.1 of Leopardus geoffroyi. Lineage (NCBI taxonomy): Eukaryota > Metazoa > Chordata > Mammalia > Carnivora > Felidae > Leopardus > Leopardus geoffroyi. The sequence goes on along the minus strand of NC_059328.1, from coordinate 134,114,058 downwards.
CAGCAAACCAAGACTTAATACCTAGCCTCACTGAAGTTTTAACCCCTCTAGGAATGTGACCTTTAACCAGCTGGAGTTTCCTGGTTAGCACTAGAAGGTAACCTAGTGATAGACCCCATCCTTTCTCCTTAAGAGGGCAACCTTGCCTAAAACAGTGCATTCTTTGCTAACAAGTTCCTTCTTTCCATTCCCTCCCTGCCTTTCAAAACTTTTTCTTCCCTGCAGTTCAACTGAGCTTTCTATTTGCTGGATGGGATGCTGATCAATTCATGAATCATTGAATAAAGTCAATTTGATCTTTAATATTTACTTGGATGATGACTTAAAATGTACTTTGTATGATATTAACTATTAGTTTACTTTTGGCTAACTTTTTTTTTTTTTGAGACACGAGAGACAGAGAGAGAGAGAGAGAGAGAGAGAGAGAGAGAGAGAGAGGCAGGCGTGAGCAGGGGAGGGGCAGAGAGAGGGGGACACAGAATCTGAAGCAGACTCCAGGCTCCAGGCTCCGAGATCCCGGTGCTGGGCTCAAACTCACAGACCCGAGATCATGACCTGAGCTAAAGTCAGATGCCCAACCAGCTGAGCCACTCAGGTGCCCCAACTTTTGGCTAATGTTTTAATATATGTTTATATCTTTTTATATTCAATTTTCCTGTGTCTTTAATTTATCTCTTATAAACAGTACTGAGTTAGTTTTATGTGTTTTTTTTTTCATTTAGGTTGATACTCAGTTTTTCATTGAGTATTTAGACTGTTGACATGCAATGCAATTCTGATAAATTCAGGTTTAAATGTACAAACATACTATGTTTTCTATTTGCCCAAATGTTTTTCTCCCATCTTACTTTTATTTAGATTAGTAATCGTTGCTGATTTAAGGCTTCACCTTTGTATTTGGTCAGTAGTTTGATTATGATATGCCTAGATGTGGTATTTTTTTCTTTTTTTTTTTCTGCTTGTGGTTTGTTAAGATTCTGAGGATTTGTGTTTCTCATCATATTTGGGATGTTATCAAGCATTATTTATTCATTTGTTTTTATACACTATATGATTTTCAAAATGAATAATCATCCTATCATTCCATAATATTTATTTTAATATTTATTGGAACTTTCATACCACCTGTTATTAAAAGTGTTATTAAACACTTATAATTTAATATCCATTAATTCGCAAAAAATAATTATAAAAGGGAAAGTCATTCCTATTTATTCTATGTATATTTATTGAGTATGTACTATTTGCAATATTGTGCTAGGTCTCAATTTTAAATATAAGCAAAAGATTTGAATAGATATTCCTCCAAAGAACATACACAAATGGCGAATAAGTTAGTGAAAGATATCAAACATCATTAGTTCTAGGGGAATAAGATCAAAACCACAATGAGATACCTATTCACAACACTAGGATGGCTAAAATAAGACAGATAAGCAATGTGGAGAAATAGGAAAACTCATACATTGCTGACTGTATTTTAAAATGTTACAGCCTCTTTGGAAAACAGTTTGGGAATTTGCTGAAATGTTAAGCATAAAGTTAGTGTATGACTCAGCAATTCCACTCCTGGATATATTCCCAAAAGAATTAAAAACAGGTGTTCAAACAATTCCACTCCTAGGTATATTCCCAAGAGAATTAAAAAACAGGTGTTCAAACAAGAAACTGTACACAAATGTCCATATCCAAATTATTCATAATAACAAAAAGTAGTAGCAACCTGAATGCCTATCAACTGACAAATCTGATTTAAAACAAATTGAGCCCTAGGGGACTCAGTTGCTTAAGAGTCTGACTCTTGATCTTGATTCAGGTCATCTCACAGTTCATGGGATACAGCCCCGAGCTGGGCTTTGCGTTGACATCATGGAAGGAACCTGTTTGAGATTCTCTCTCTCCCTTTCTATCTCTGCCCCTCCTCTGCTTTCGTGTGCTACCTCTCTGTCAAATAAATAAACTTTAAAAAAATAAATTAAAAAAATAAAAACAAACATGGTATATTCGAACAAAGGAATATTACTCATCTATCTTAAAAAAATGAAGCACTAGTTTGTGCAACAGTATTGTTGAACCTTGAAAACATTAGCTTTTGTTTATATGGCAACAAACAATAAAATTATATGATTCCATATCTTTCAAAACTGCAGAATAGACAAGTCTATAGAAAAGAAGGTAAGGCTATGTTCTTGTGTGTGGGTTGGAGCCCAAGGGGAGAGTTTTTGAATAGGGAGTTACCACTAATGGGTACTGATTTTCTTGTTGGGTTAAAAAAAAGTGTTTTAAAATTAGATTGTGCTATATGTCACACAACTTTGAATATACTAAACGCTACTTTGTTATACACTTTTAATACATCAAATTCTTGGTATATGAATTATCTCAGTAAAGTTGTTAAAAGACAAGGAAAAATAAAATAAGGGTAATAATGACAAGATTACACTTATTAATATTTTAAAGAAATTTAAACACACTTGTTTTCTTAAAATATTTCCATTAATTAATTGCTCTTCTGACTTCTTTTGCTAATATCTTCTGTAGTCTATAAGTTTGAAACCAGCCTCCATTTGATGTAACCAATTTTTAATTAATTGAAAAAAAAAACAGATAACTAGAAGGAGCATTTTCCTCTTCTTACTGTTATTTTTCAAAGATTAACAAACTCATTCAAATTGCACATCTTGAAGAAAAATATTGTGTGATTTGTTATAACTTTGAGAAAGCTTTGAAAAAATATGTATTCTTTTTTATTTAGCATTTTAATGACTTGTATATGAGAAGTCACACAAGAGAGGTAACATAAATTGAACACATCATATTTATTGGGAACAATTTAGAAATGTATTTTCTATGATAATTAGTAAAGTACTCATACTTGTGAAGAGCAATGTGTTGACTCCATGAAGTAGTCTTAAACATAATTAGATATTATTTTTTTTGTTTTTTTGTAATTGTTAGAACAATATTTACATTTCATTTTAACTTTATCATAGATTACAGGAAGATGCTTATGAAACAAATACAACTTTTGTTCCAGTTCGTGTCTTTACATGATGGATGTTTAAGTATAAAACAACTGTACAAAAACACCCCCTGTAAGAAATCGGGCAAATTTCACCATAAGTAATACACCATTTCAAGCCTTCCAGACAGTTTTCTAGCTGCACCAGCCCTGAGGTAAAGTTTTACACCAAGAAAACAAAAAAAAAAAAGAACTTCACAATTTTTTTTTGCTGCAACATACAGCAAAAAACTAAAACAAGAAGCAAAGTATAAACTTGATGGAATCACATGGTCAATATCATTTAAGGGAAAATAAAGTCATAATACAACCTAGGGTGCTTAAAGCTGAAAAACCGAGCTCTGTAGTCTACTGGCCCTGTGAATGCCTGAGATGTAAGGGGCGTCAAGAAGGAGCCTCACACTCCCAGCAAAGGCGCCATTCCCAGCACGATGAAAACTCAGGGCGTGCACATGCGCTTAACGTGGCAATAAGGTGTTTTATTTTTACAGTGCAGATGGAGCACCACGGCCTAGGCACACTCAGCAAGAATTAAGGGGCAACAGTGAACTCTGAATTAAAACCAGACAATAAAAACAAAATCCTAAAGGGTAAAGAAAGACTCTGTGGCAGCACACTGGTATGAAAACACACCAGTTCTTCCGAAGATCTTGAGGAAAACAGGCTTTGCTTGCCTATCAGAGAGGGGCACATGGAGTTCAACAGTGTACTAACATTTTCTTGGGAAGAGGCCAAAAAAGAAACGTTCACGTTAAAAGCTGTCTTTCCAGAAACAAGTTCTCCTGACGCTAACCGTGAGGGCGAGGCTGTGGTGGGGTCATCAGTCTCACAAATTTATGTTTCATGTTAATGGGAGTGTATTTGGTGACATATTTGGGTTGACCATGATTTTTTTTTCTCTCAAACTTATAATCAGGATTTTGGGTTTTTTGTTTTTTGTTTTTTATTTCCATGTAAAAGTGATACCATGAAGTATTTGTCTTTGTCTGGTTTATTCCACTTAGCATAACTGCCCCAAGTTCCATTCCTGCTGTTACAAGCAGCAGTATTTACTTCTTTCTCATGGATGAATAATTTTCCATTTGTGTATTGCATCACTGAAATCTTGTTAGAAAGTAGAGCTTAAGTGTCCCCAAATAAAAAAATAAGGAAAATATGTGAGGTGACAGATATGTTAATTAACTAAAAGTGAGGAATGCTTTTGCAATGTGTGTGTATATCAAATCACCATGATATATACTTTAAATATTTTACAATTTTATTTATCAGTTATACTTCAATAAATTTTCAAAAAGTATGTACTAGTCTATCCGTTAGTCTTGTATCTCTAGATGTTACTTACCTGTTATAATACTTTCTCAATAAGCCCATCAATTTTTTGCCCTTCCACTTCTCTGCACAACTTCCTTTGATTCCACGACCCCCACCAATGTCACCACCTGACATGTACACAAAACTACAATTTTATGTTTCTTTTTCTGTCTTGGAATACAATTGCTCAGAAATAGGATAAATATTTTACAAATTAATACAAACAACTAAAAGAAGATAGTCTCAAAATGTAGCATAGAAGAAAAAAGAAGAAAAAAGAAACAAGGGAAATTGTGTGAATGTAACATGTTTTTAAGAAATTGTTGGAGGGGCGCCTGGGTGGCGCAGTCGGTTAAGCGACCGACTTCAGCCAGGTCACGATCTCGCGGTCCGTGAGTTCGAGCCCCGCGTCAGGCTCTGGGCTGATGGCTCAGAGCCTGGAGCCTGTTTCCGATTCTGTGTCTCCCTCTCTCTCTGCCCCTCCCCCGTTCATGCTCTGTCTCTCTCTGTCCCAAAGATAAATAAACTTAAAAAAAAAAAAAGAAAGAAAAAAGAAATTGTTGGATAAATTAAACTATTTGAAATGTTTAGTTTTCCCCTAAAATTAAAAAAGGGAAAGTAATTATGATATTTTCATAATGATTTCTACTAAAATAAGGATTAAATTAATGGGTGATGAAAACAGGCAAATACTAAGGATATTAGAGAGGAAAAAAAACTGATTAAATAAAGGATATGACACTGTTGAAGGTTTGTAAGGTTATGTCATATTCCAAAACTGGTTGTCTCCTATAATTGCAACATGCAGGGTGTATTAGTTTCAACAAATATGACAGTGATCAAAAATCACTTTCACAAGCACATGCAAGACACATAAATATTGTAAATTGTTATCAAAGTGCTTGATGTCAATACAAAAGACCATCCACTTATACAGCTCTCTGATCTACTGACAACTCTTTCAGAAATTTAGTGATCTACTCCATTCCTAGTGGCATGAAATTCTATTGTAACCTAATTTCTTATCACAATATATGTATTGCCTACTCTTATCTGCAACTATTTGAAAAACGGTCATATTGTTACAAACATTGATGGTTATAGCAAAAGAAATTATCTGTGTATTATTACTCATAAGCTAACAATTGGTTAGCAAACATTTATATGATTTTTTAAAAAATATTTAATGTGTTTAAGTCTAAAATCTTTTGTAATTGCCATAAATTTTTTGAAATGACTAAAATAACTCAAGAAGACTAAAATCTACTTTGAATTATTAGCTCTAACAAAATAAAGCTAGTATCCATTTCAACAAACTATATATGAGAGTCTTATGACAAATATTTGTTGAATCCACAATATTCTAATGGCTTATTTGTTGACATAATGGGTGTATTTTTCACAATTGTCATTTTTCACTGTTAGAGTACAAAAGCAACGTGAGTAGAAGGTGCAATGTATAATATTGGTAAATTCATTTAAATTTAATCACAAAAATTTATATGAAAACATGTAAATATGGTTGGATTAGGTGCTATAGCCTACATCATAATTGGTCTCAGTTAAGAGACCTATCTAATCCACTTTTGACTTGTCCTCATTTACTGTAAATGTTGGGAAACTAAAAATTAAATTTCCTGTCCACTACCTCGGAATAGACAAGCTATGCCTGTGCTGAATTCACTAGCATGAAGATGAGTGCCGCAAAGCAGAGGAAGTGTGGGGAAGAGAGGATCCACATCAATCCTGGCATATTAAGCTTCTTCGGCTCTAAGCTGCCTCCTAAAATTTCATGTTATGTGAAACAATCTCTAATTTTACAAATGTTCTTTGTCATGTTTTTGTCCTATATAATGCCCTATGGAATAGTAAGTGCTACTATGTATTTTTTAATAACATATAGTGATTTAAATATTTTAAAATGTATCCTTTTTCATGCATTTGTCACTGATATGAAATTGCAAATTTGAAGAAATCTCTGAAACAGAAATGACACATGAATAAAAGCAAGACCTCCATCTTTTATACTTCACGTATAAAAATTATTTTCTTTTTTCTTGGAGTCTTTTACTTTCAGTAATACATATATATATAATTATAAACAACTACTATATTTACTATCTACAATATACAAAGTACTGTCCTAGGTTTTTTACATGCATTATTTGTTTTTTTGCCTCTTCACAACAACTCTACAATGGAGGTAAATACACATTTATTTTACAAATGACAAATTGGGATCAGAGTGGTTAAGCAATTTGCCTAAATTCATGTGGCCAGAAAATGACAGGCTGGATTTCTACTCACGATTGTGAAGGATAGTCCTTGTTCTTCCTATGGCATTCCCACTCCCTCTGAATCTTGTTCATTTGGTTTTGAAACTGAACAGTTTTGAAAATTGATGTTTTCCTCTATTTCTGCCAGTAGCCAAAATACTCTTAATATATACTTACTTGTCTGTTTTTTATGCTTTACACTCTCATTTTGAAAAGGAAAAAAACCCCACATTTTTCCATACATAATTATATTTTAGTATGCTAGCTTCCCACACTAATCTATCCTATGAAGATTGATGGTGGGATGAATGTAGCAGTAGAGGGAAAATACATATCATGACATAAGCTCAAAGAGAAGTCTCTGGCGAGTGCCATTCCTTCTATGATATAGATTTCCACCTTGACATGTTTTACCAAATATTCCCTCATGCTATGCCTATTTGGTGAGCACTGGTAATGTGTCAGATGTTGTGCTGCATCCTAGGGATACACGTAAAGCAGAGACTCCTCCCTTAAGGTGCTTATAGTTTACCTTGGGACATGCCTTTTTACTGTTCAAATAAATGGCACTATGAAAGGGTCAGAACATCTAGAAAAATTTTTATATATGTGCTCTTACAGTGGCTCCTGGTGGAGCATTGAGCAGTAGGTAAAATCTAAGCCAATTGTTCCCTCCCAGCTGTCCATGGAGGCTGTGTCTAATCAAAGGAAGACATGCCTGTTAGAAAGATGTTGCCAATCCATATTGTGCCTGCCTGTATTCTACTGGAAGAAATGCCTTTCCTTAATTCATAAAAAGACCAAGAAAGTGATAGGATCCTTGGCATATCAGCACATGAAAGGAACCCCTATCTTGTTCGGGATGGTCAAAGAGCTTTCCAGAATAATACATATATATGTGGGAAGTCAATAAAATGTGCACAAGCAAGGTGAATTCAGGAAACTGAGTATAAGATATAGAATTGAAAAGGTTGCAAATATATGCAGGGAATCAGACCTTGAAGGCCTCATGGCCCACAGCTAGAATGTTATGAGTGTACATTTTATACTGAAATATCTCTATCCACGAAAGGATAGATAACCGTATCGTAAGTTAGTCATTGACTCATAAAGGGCATGAACTTACATTTTTTTTTAGCTTACTGAATCTGAATTATCACCAAAAAGAGAAAGAAAGCAATAGTGACGCTGAGAAGAAATCTCTGTTTTCAAGATGAAACTGGAATTTGTCATTTTGATATTGTAAAACAAAATGGGTCATAATTTGGAAAGAACTGCAGAGCTCAAATAATCAATAATTTTTCAAATTTATACTATATGACACACATTCATGCATGGGTAAAATCTATTCAATGTGCAATGTAGTCCAATAAATTTTAAAGTAACAGAACATATAAAGTTTATTGATAAAATTTGAAATTTGACAACGCAACTCACCTTTAAGAAATTACCACTTGTTGAGTTTTGGTGTACCATCAAAGAATATCCACAGTTATCGGAAAAGGCTACTAAAATACTCCTCTCATTTCTGATTATGCATTTGTGTGAGACATATTTTCGATCAATACAACATTTAGTAATAGATTGAGAGTCAAAACATAGGCAAGTCCAGTTGTCTTCTATTATCAGATGTAAAAAGAGAGTTGCAAAAAAAGTTAAATGCTATCTCTATTTTCACTAGCTTTTTTTGTATCTTGGACAATAGTTGTTTTCATAAAAAATGTTATGTTAGCATATAGTGAAATTATCATTGTTTTTAAATGAATAAACAAATATTTTTAAATTTTTTCAGTTTTCATGACCTATTCAGTAGTACTGATAGATACAATAAACACAAACAAAGGCCTTGAGTCTCTTAACTTATTTTAACAGCTGTATGGAGGTATTACTGGTATATAATGATCTGCCCATATAAATAAGTACAATTTGAGGAATCTGGCATGAGAATACACATATGAATCCATCACCACAGTTAAGGTAATACACATATCCATCATCATAAAAGACTCCTCATGCCCCTTGGTAATCCTTTCATCCCTTTCCAGGTCTGCTTTTTGTCCAACCATCAGTTCTGTCTGTTTTCTGCTGTGGATTAGACTAGCATCAGAGATACTGTAAACATCAGATGAGGCAATATTATTTCTACTTTAATCTCTTGATAACTGGGAACCCTCACTATTGTTATTGTCAAATATTCAGACGGCACATACATGGATGGGATTTAGAATTAGGGAATTGCAGAATTGTTGTATAGTGAAGGTCTGTTAACTCTGGACTATACAGATTACCTTGTCCATTCTGCTTTCTTTTGATACTATAGATAAAACTAAACCATTTTTCAGTTGTAAGATTTAAGGATCTCAGTATTTCAAATTATTGTTATAAAAACCAGTAAGAGAATCAAATCAATATTGTGAAGTTTAAAAGGAAAAAATGCTAGTATCTGTCTTTACCAGATAGGATAAAGATCAGGAAAAATTGATAATATAGCATCTTTGAATAGAAAATTCTTGTGTTTTTGTTGATAATGACAAGCTCAGCATGACTCAATACTCTGAGCATGTCTCTGAAAATATTATCATAACATAGTATTAAATTGTATTAATCAAAATCTCATCTCCAGATAAAGTTATTCATCCCATCTACTATGGAGTTCATACTTGGAATAATTTCTCTAATAGTGTACATCACAATGTAAAACAGAGTTTGGTGAATTAGCATATGTTCAGAACAGTGAGGTGTCTGAAATCTCTGACACATTAAGGAAGATGAAAGGAACTGGGGGATTTTAGTCTAAGGATAAGAAAAAAAAAAGCCTTAAGGGAACCACAATAAATGCTTTTAAATATTTGAGTAGCTATTCTATTGGAGAAAGAATAAATTTTATGTATTTTATTTATCTTTCAGACATCATTGATATCCATTCATTAGAGTTTTAGGGAAGCAGTTGCAACTTCTTACAAAGGAAGATCCTTGGAACAATGAATGATCTGCAATGATAGACTAGGCAGACAGATTGCATAGTAAGATCACCTTCATTTGTAGGCTTTGAGTAGCAGCTAACTTACTGTCTGTATTGAATGTTTGGTTAGCACATGGGTTTGACAGTATCTGTAATTTTGAAAGGAAATTTTGAAAAAAATGAAAATGAAAATGATAAAGTAGTTATCTGTTAAAATTGCATGAGCAACTGTCCTTTAATATTATATGAAGAAATATGGGGACACACAGTCTTAATCAAAGCAGGAATGTAATGTGATTCTTACTAAAGAATCTAAACAAATCTGAGACCTCTGCTCAATATAGCCTACATATAGGGTGCCACCTAATTTACTGGATTACAGCATTTTGCAAGGCTTTGAATATAAAGTTAGGTAAATAGCTTTAGATTAAGAGTTAGCAGGGAATAAATCATTTAAGGAAGATGCAGACATGGAAAGAAAGAGACAAACACCCATGGAAAGGAGGTAATAGGAAAAGCTGAGTCCTAAGAATGGCAAAGGAAATGAGGTGCAGACCCCTATACATGAGAGGATTAAAAAACTAGGTCACCAGATCTTCTATTAGATCACTACATTGATGTTAGACATGACGTCCTAAAAAATGATTTGCAATTTCAATTTTCAATAGCAGCTGTGCAGCCATTGAAATGTTTTTCTTGGTTTTAATCCTCCCCAGTCACTTGATACTAATTCTAAGGTGATTTGAGGTTATCTCTATTACTTGTGATCTAAGAAATCCCTTAGTATATACCTTTATATACAAATGTTTAAATTGAGATAGATGGAGTGGGGTTAGCAAGGGGTCTAAGACAAGGAGATGGAAGATCCAGGCTTTAATGGATGCATGAAATTAATACCTACTGAACATTCTCTAACTCCATCACCTCCCACCCAATACTTCTTTCTCAACAAGTAGTTTTGTTACGGACCTCATGTGAACATTTCTCCTTAACAATATATTTACAAATGTGGCTCATGGACTACTTACATTAGAATCACCAAGATTATTTAATAAAAATACATATTCCTATGCCTAACGCCACTGAATCAGATTCTACTGAATCATGGTGATCTCTGGACGTGAGTTCTAGGAGTCTGCATTTTAAGCAATATAACTTTTATGCACATGAAATTTGAGAAGTAATGCCTTATATAGACAGAATGTGCTGACCAGTCAGTGTGAATATACCCTAGCTTCTATCAAATAACGTTGGTCCCTGAACCCTAGTAAAACCACCACCTCACTTTGTCCCTAAAGTCTGGTGGTGGAAAATGTGGTGGCTTCTTACTGTGAATATCTGGACTCCCTGTCTCCTGGTTGTTGTTATTGTTGTTGTTTTGGAGTATTTCATCATTTGTGTAGCCAATTGCTTGCATTTCAGTCCTTCTGGTTTATATATTCAGAATGGTTTTATTTTTTCCTGTTTATGTCTTGACACTACCTGGAGGATGGCCAGTGTTCCCAGAAGTCACAGGCATCTGACCTCTTTTTAATCAAAAAGATATTTGCTTGAGTAAAAGAAGCATTAGGGTCAATTTTTAACTTTAGGCTTCTAGAAAGTTCTGTATAGTTTTTAATTGTTAGCCACTGAACAAAGCTATGCAAGAAAGAAAAAAAGATAAAGCCAAAATTCATGTGGCTTTTTGACTTGGCGGTATACAACCCAAATCAGAGATTTGCAGCTTTCAACAGGGGTAGATGTAACATTTTTCCTCTAGGTTCAGCGTCTAGCTCTTTAACATAATTATATAAGTTATCACCGATGTAGAAGGCTCTGTTTTCCATTGAAAATGAGAGAGGTACTTCATGAACATGAATGATAAATGGAAACATTTCAAAGTCATGAATAACTAATCAAAGTGGAGGCTATCTTGACATTTCATAAATCCTACAGAATGTCAAAGAACATTTAGTTTTCAAGTTAGATCTCAGAGTAGGTTGGGAGAGTTACTTATTTCCCATAAGTGTTATCATGTTTAAAGATTTTACGGTTATTTCTTTTAACTGAGGGATGAAAAATATGAAAAATTTATTCTCAGATCATCTTTAGTTCAGCAAGTTAAAGCGAACATACTGTGAGAAATGTAAAACATTATTATTTATAGGTTACATTCCTGATTGTCCTGAGAAGGAGTAGGACCTATAGTGAAGACTTCTTTAGGGCAATCAAATGACCTCCTTTGCTAAGAGTATATTCATTGTTGGGGTGCTTGGGTGGCACAGTCGGTTAAGTGTCCGACTTTGGTTCAGGCCATGATCTCATGGCTTGTGAGTTTGAGCCCCATGTCAGGCTCTGTGCTGACAGCTCAGAGCCTGGAGCCTGCTTCGGATTCTGTGTCTCCCTCTCTCTTTGCTCCTCCCCCACTCATGCTGTCTCTCTGTCTCTCCCTCTCTCAAAAATAAATAAACATTTTAAAAAAGAGTATATTCATTCTTTGAAAACAAATAATTTTTATTTCTTGTCTTTTATTTCTACAGTGTGTTCAATGGTAAAGTCACAAAAATGAGTAAGACATGTTTCTTATCCTGAGCAATTGACCAGTAATTGAAAGTATTAAGAAAGCCAACAGTGAATAAATGAAAGGATTAAGGTTCTTGTTTTTGTTTCTTTTGTTCTGTTCTTTTTAGTTCTATGGGGAATGGAAAAGAGAAGGAAACCAGAGGAATGAGATCTAACAGTTGGAAAAAGGAGGTAGTTTTGCTGGGTACTCCACAGACCATTTAGGTAGTACTATTTTTATCTTTCATTCCCCAGCCATCTCAAGAAGTAGGTATCAACACCCTTACTTTACAGATGAGTGAACAAGTTTGGAGAGATTAAGTCATTTGCCAAAGTTAATTTCAAGCTCCCAGTGTAAGTCCCATGCCATTTCTTTGATTTCTAAATACTGGAATGCTTCAAAGCTGAGTCCTCCACCTCTCTCTTCTCCATTTATACTTACTCCTTACGTCAGCCTTTCTCACTTCTCCTGGATTTAAATATCATGCCACCACTGTGCTAACTACTGTCTTCTCTACGCTCCATACTCACGTATCCAACTGCCTAAATGACATTTACACTTGGGTGTATAACAGGCACTTAAACTTAATATATTCAGAATTGAACTTCCGATATCTCTCATCTCTCAAACCACCTCCGTCTGTCTCTATTTGATTAAATAGTAACTCCAGCTTTCTCTTTTTTCAGCCCAGAAACTTTGAGTAGCTTTTGATTTCTTTTTTTCGTAAAGCCCATATCCACACTGCTTTGTCTCAAAATGTATCCAGATTTTGAACACTTCTACATGACTTTTTTCTCTGAGATTTTTTTTTTCCTTTTTAAAGAGGGCTTCCCTAGGATCAATTGATCTATCTACTTACCTACCTACCTATCTATCATATATCTATCTACCTATCAACTATCATCTATCATCTATCTATGTAATCAGGGTTGGCTTCCTGCATATGTGACCTGTACAATTTCAAATGGTCCCAAGTTCAGAAGGACCTGTTTTTGTTTTAATGTTCTGCTGCCATGATACTGAAATTCTTCAAAATTTTATCTTTGAACTTGTGTTTTGTAAATGAAGCCCAGTGAGAAAATGAAACATATGTATCAGGAGAGGAGACAAGCACTAGATGTGTGTTTGCTGCTATTCCTTGTCACTCCATTTAAAACAGTTTTTTTGATGTCCCATGGGCATAGAATTCTGGTGGAAGGAATCACAATGCATGGAAGTTCAGTTAAGACTTAAAGTACAAGGGAAGACTTTAAGTGTAAGGGAAGCATGTTAAACTTATAACAAGTGGGAGTGCTAATAGCCTTGAGAGGCCATGCTTTCATTTAAACTAGAATTTATTTTTACTACAGAACGAAGGTAATAGTGTTCTAAGAAACACAGACAACTAAAGAATCCTAACGTATCTTTTGTCTTGTTACTTCCTTCTATTAGCCAACCACTTACGAAAATGATGACACTGAATGGGAAAGAACTGAAAAGATTGGGCAATACATAATTTTTTTTCCTTTTAACAGTACCTTATTAATCAATAAACTGAATTTAGAGAGCATTTGTTGAATATACCTGTATCAAGAAGTAAAATAAAGCCAATTGAGTTAGTGTGTGACCTTCCCACCATTCTGGTAAGAACAAAGCACAAATGCATGAAATATGAACTATGTAATTTCAGTGATTCCACAAATACATTAAATGTTGTTATTTGGATTTAAAACTGGCTTTGTGCAACACAAAGATGAACAGTAATGGCGCTGTTTTCCTTGCTTTTTGAATGAATCCCCACATTTCCATTTTGCACTAGACTTTACAAATATGTACCTGGAAATGATAAATGTATGTCATGTGTGTGTTTGTATATATGTTATAATATATAAATAAGGTACTTAATTAAAATTATTATAAATAAAATTCAATATACATTAATGTAATATATATTACTATATGGTACATAGTGTGTACACACTATGAGGTGTGTGTGTATATATATATGTGTGTGTGTGTGTGTGTGTGTGTGTGTATACCTGCTTTGCCTCACCCTAGTCCTGACCCCGCATTGTGTGAATATACTTCAGTACATATATCCATTCCTCTTGCTGATGGACATATGGGCTGTTTATGTTTCTTACTATAATGCAGAAGGCCTCTATAACACTATTGTATCTTCTTTTGGTAAGCATATATATATATATATTTTCTTTGATAAAAATCTGGTAGTTGAATTGTTCAGACATAGGGTAGATACATGTTTACATTTATGATAAGCTCTCAAACAGGTCTCTAAAGCAGTAGTATGATTTTACACTCCCATGAGCAATGTATGGGATGCTCAGTTACTCCATATGTTTGCAAGCATTTAGTAGTATCAGTATTTTATATGCTAACTATTTTAGTGGTTAACAAATGTCATATCTTTGTGGCTAAATGTGCATTTTCCAGATGTCTGTGGAGTCTACTGGCATTTGTAAATCTTTTATACAGTGTATCTTTATAAATTTCACCATTTTTTATTTGGTTGTTTTCTTATTGGTATAGATTTGTAAAAGTTCTTCACATATTCTGTGTAAAAACTATTGGTCAGATATATTTATTATGAATATTTTCTTTCAGTCTGGCTTATTTATGGAGTGCTGGCTCAGTGAAAGGTCTTTAAGCATGGTGAAATGAACTACCCAATATTTTTTTTCCCTCAGCAAGCATACAATCATGGGTGCTAAAGAGGAGCCATGCTAAATATTTTTTAGAGAAATTAGTAAATACTTTTTTATTTGTTTAGGAGATTGGATATCTTTTCAAGTCTATCTTTCAAGTTCTGTGTTGACAACTCTTGATTATGTTTAATGCTTGCAGCTTGTGACCTTCTGACTTTCAATTTTCATATGTTGCTATCTTGGATTCACATAAAAAATTAAACATCTTATAATAAAATTTGTATCCATTACATATGATATTTTTGCAGTTTTTTTCATTTATTTGCATAGTGATGAACCTAAATAAATTGAAATCTCTTGACATTTGCCAAGGACAAGTGTATTCTGGTCTTTATACTTAGGATTTTAAACTACAACAAATAAAATTTTACATTAAATTTGTTTATTTACCTCAGAGATGACAGATTAGGTGAGGATCACAGGTACTGAAGTCTAGCCACCAATGAAAGAATACTTTACGGTTACTCATGGCACTCTATTTCTTCTTCCCTGGGAATTGTGTGCTTTTAACTGACAGTATTACTTAGAAGATGCATTGCTTCCCAGGATAGATATCTGCATAATAGAAAAAATATATTTTGCTTCAGAAATCCCCTATAAAAAATGACGTTAGTTGTTCCATTCAAACTGGTTATTAAGCAAGATTTTGAAAGTGATAATCAATAGCCCTCATAGGAACAAAAGCATTTTCTTTTAACCACAAGGGGAATGTGCAATAAATAAATTATGCCATTCAGTGAAGTGTAAACCCGGAATGTAATTATTAGCATTACCATTTAGATGGCAACTTTGTTGGGTATTTTACTGGAAATTTGTCTTCACAAAAATAGTCAACATGACTTCTGATTATAGGTTATTAAATGTGTCTATTATACCTGGGTGCTTATTTTCATTAAATAATTCACACAACTTCTAATTTTGTATCTGTGAAAAGTCTGGAAATGGATGCTTATTGTTTTATATTTGAGGTGTCTAAGATATTTTTATTTCCCTCAGAAATCACATTTCATCTCAATTGTTAACCTATTTATTGTTTTACCATAGTTTCATTTTGAGAAACTGTATGCATTTTGTTCAATACTTTGTCTTAGGATATCATAGTGAAAAGCTTGAGCTCTAGATTCAAACATTGGGCTCAAATCTTGACTTTGTCACCTCCTGGCTTTATACCCTGAGCAAGTTATTTAACTTCTCTATGCCTCAGTTTCCTCATCTTTAAAGCAGGAATATTCAATATACTTATTTTGTAGGATGTCTGAGGTCAAATAAGTCCATTTTAAATGCGCGCACACACACACACACACACACACACAAACACTAACTTAATTTGTGTGTGGGTTTATGTGTGTGTATGCTTATAATTAACTTTAAAAAGGTTTAAAAATCCATTCACTGGAATTGAAAAAAAATTACTGAATACCCGTGGGCAAGAGAAGAAATTGGAACTGATATCATCTTATACTTAGAATAGAACACAATGAAAATATGTATTGTCTAAACAAGGGGAAAAGGTAAACTTGATTGGAGGTCTGGTAAAGAAGATGAACAGATGATTCACAAAGAATTGCCATTGACTTAAAAGAATATGATAATGCCCTCAAACTCACAATTAGTCAGAGAAAGCCAGACATTAATGAAACATCTCTTTACATTCTTAATAGGTAAAAACTAGAAAAATTAAAAAAAAAATTGACAAAGGTATGAGTAAATGAGAAGTTTTATAAATCTTTTAAATTATTATGATGGGAACATAAGTTGGTGCAACAATTTTGAACAGTAATCTGTCTGTACTTAATGAGCCTAGATATGTGTTTTCTCATGCCCCTGGAATAAGCTGTAAGTATATATTCTAAAGAAATTATTGTATAGTACACAGAAGTGCCCTTGTTGAAAATAATGTAGGGAGGGGCGCCTGGGTGGCTCAGTTGGTTAAGCGTCCGACTTCAGCTCAGGTCACGATCTCGCGGTATGCGAGTTCGAGCCCCGCGTCGGGCTCTGGGCTGATGGCTCGGAGCCTGGAGCCTGCTTCCAATTCTGTGTCTCCCTCTCTCTCTGCCCCTCCCCCATTCATGCTGTGTCTCTCTCTGTCTCAAAAATAAATAAACGTTAAAAAAAAAAAGAAAATAATGTAGGGAAAATGAATAAATATGATGTTATTATGGGCCCTACGAAATATTATATATTAGTGAAAAACAACAAAAGTTGTGCATACAATATCCAATGCTTTTAGGACATTTTGATAGCCAGAGTTACCTTGACTGAGGTCCCTGTTAGGGAAAGACTTATGAACTCCCAAAGAGGAAGCCTCTTCACAAGTAAAGGGGGTGAAGATGATCCAGTAGTCTGGTATAGCTGTGCTTAAATGTGATAGACACTGAATATGGAGTTACTTTTCATCACTGGATATTTTTACCACTGGATAAGGGCTAATTTGATTGAGTCCTCTCCTTGCTTTGAAAAAAATGGATAAACATTCCTGTGCAATTAAAATCTGAAGCTCCACTAGGAGTACAAACATGAAGCAACCTTGGCAGAATTTTACACTGAAGGAGTGAAAATCCAACTTGACTAACAAGGTTATAATCTCTGCAGTGGCCAAGATGCATCCTGGAGGATCTTGGACTGAATCAACTCTAGGAATATTGAAGAATGGTTGGGTTTGAGTACACCAACCAATACTACAGGGCACAGTAATGCTTGCATTTTTTCATTTTTTGAAAATAAAATTAAAAAAAAGATAAACACTTTTATATACCTTAAGCAGATGTTGCAAATAACATCAGGTCCTAGTAATTAAATAAGCCATAGATACTTTTCCTCTCCACCAACCTTTGAACTTTTTAAAAATATTTTATTCGTTTTTTTTTTCTTTGTTTTTTTTTTGTTTTTGTTTTTTGTTTTTTGTTTTTTTTTGAGAGAGAAAGAAAGTGAGTAGGGGAAGGGGCAGAGACGGGGCGGGGGGTGGGGCAGAGGATCTGAAGCAGGCTTGACCTTGACAGCAGCAAGCCCAATGGGGGGTTCAAACTCGGGAACCACAAGATCATGACCTGAGCTGGTCAGCCGCCCAACTGACTGAGCCACTCAGGCTTTGAGTTTTTTAACTATGTTTTGTTTTACAATGACAGAACTAAATTTATGGGTCATTTACTGCCAATATATAGGTCACTTTTGTGCATTATTTTCGCTTATTTTTGACATTATTTTATCTAATTATTTTAGAATATCTTCCCTCCCAGATTTATAAAAAAAAATCCACTTCAAAATTTTGATATCTTCTCACATCACACTTTCCCCAAAACTGTCTTAAGCCTTGTTTGGAATAAAGCAGAGCATAATTAAACAAATAAATAAACAAGAACATAAATAATCCAATTATGATATAAATAAGAAAATTTAAAACTACTTTAAAATTACAGGCTACCATCTATAGGATGAATATGTCATGAGGTGAAAAGTACAACATAAGAAATATAGTCAATAGTATTGTGATAGTGTTACATAGTGAAAAACGCTAACTACATTTGCAGTGAGCATAGCATGAGGTATAGAGTTATTGAATCACTATTTGTATGCCTGAAACTAATGTAACACTGTGCATCAACTGGACTTCAATTAAAAAAAAATTACAACAGAGAGGATTTAATCTAAGGAATTGGTTGTATGGGTCATGGGGATGCAGATAGAATGATGAGGTAACAGATACCAGCAATAGTAGGAAGCCGTTACCACCTGTAGGCTGTTGAGACAAAGGGAGGAGGGCAATGTTAGAGTGTAGAGGCCAGTACTGTCTGACAGAGACTTCAATCCATTGGGTCTTTCTGGTGGGAACTGGAGCCATGGGGCAGAAGGGAGCTATTGGAGTACTTAGGCAGGGGGAGTGGAGATATACTCTGGCCTCTCCTGATCTTCCATTAATGGAAGCCAGTGAATCCTAGGAAATGCAGCCTGCAAGGCTTGACCTGTGAGCATAGCAGAAGTCAAGAAGGGCAAGTAATGGATGTGAGGGCAGTTCCGCTAGAGTCACATGAAATGGGGGAAATGT
Organism: Leopardus geoffroyi; assembly: GCF_018350155.1. Classification (NCBI taxonomy): domain Eukaryota; kingdom Metazoa; phylum Chordata; class Mammalia; order Carnivora; family Felidae; genus Leopardus; species Leopardus geoffroyi. The sequence continues at coordinate 134,095,198 of NC_059328.1, read as the reverse complement.
ACTTCCTCAACGCAAAGTGGGAGGGGAAGAACTCTTAGCAGAGGGAAGAGTATTGGGTGTACATACACAAACTGCCTCAACCATTTGATAAATAACCCCTTCAATATTTCTAGGAATTATTCTTTTTGCATTGGTGTCTTACATAGAAGAAAACCAGTAACAATGAAAAAAAGGTCCCTGACATTTGATATATGCCATAAGGAGTTCCCTCCATATTTTACCTAGTATCTAGAGACTGCCTTCACTGAGGAAAAATAAATCATGCATGTAGTTAGAGAGACTGAGAGAGAGAGGGGAGGGGAGAGAGATTCTTTGGTGCTTCTTGTCTAAAAACATCAGTCCTATTGGATTAGGGCCCCACTCTTACGACTTCATTTATCTTAATTACCTCATTAGAGGCCTCATCTCCACTCCAAATACTGTCAAATTAGTGGTTAGGGCTTCAACTTATGAATATTGGGGGAACACAATTCACTCCATAATAGCATCCAAATTACTGTGACTTAGCGATGACTGTAGGCACTCTGGTAAAGAATCTATGCCAAGGGAGAGAGTGTGCATCAAATTAGGCTTCACTCAGGAACGGCATTGGAGAGTTGGAGAGGATGAATCATCCTGGTTATACAATGTTGGCTTCATTCACTCACCTCGATTAGCTAACAGCTAGCCCTGGGCATGTATCCTGCAGAAAGAAGCCAATGTATTTGTAAAATCAAACGAACTTTAACAGCTCCATGGCAAACTGATCTTACTGTGAAACATGTACAGAGGAGCCCACGTAGGGAAAGAGAAGTTATGTCTCTACCAGTGTGTAGGGCATCTCAGACAGTCTTGAACTGGGCACTCACAGGTGATGACATCAATGTTTTGGGTAGCAGTCTTCAAAAATCAAGGTGAGAACGTCTTGGGAAAGGATAGCAAAAAGAGTAGCTGCATGAAAGTAGCTGTGACAGCAGACCTGGCACAGCAGCAGGCAGGTAGCTTGGGTAATATTTTTGGCCCAGTAGTTTGCAGATGATGTGAGCCTACTGAAAGTCACACAGATGTGAACTGAATTGATTGGTGGGTATAGTATTATCAAGAACCATTAAAAGGTCTGAAAGCTGATACTGCTTCTCAGTTAAGAAATTAAGTGGCTACAATTTCGTGAATGCTGCAGAAGACCTGGGACTTGGCCCAAAACAAAAGGCTTGGTTACTCCTGCCACGGCAGTCATCATGAGCTTTGTGGTCACATCGTTTCCCTTTGCTCCCTAAATCCCACAGGTTGAAGTGACCCAGGTGTGGAGGTGCAGGTGGTGGCTTCGTGTCACAGCTGAATACTCCTGGCTTAGCAACGCTGATCTTTTCAAGGGGGCCCCTAGCCAACCTTTCCAACCTTTTAACTGAAGGGAGACATTATCTTGATTATCCTGATCAGGAAACAAATTTGCAACTGCCCTAGAAGGAGACACTATCTTTATCTCCAATTCCCTTTGCTATACAAATATCCTTGATAAGACATTTGACAGCATAGAAGTCAAGGCCTTTTGCTCCAAAGACATGCACCATGGAGAATTGTCTCTCAAAAGGCATGACACATCAAGACTGGCTGAGTTAGGGTCAGGAAGGGCTGAGGATATTAGTACGTTCTCATTTGTATCCATAAGCTGAAGACTACTATCTAATACTTATAAAGGCAGCTATGCAAAGCAGTTTTTAAATTTTTCATCTCTTTGGATTAACGCTAATTTTTCTTCCTCTAACATGGAATCAGTTCTGAATATAAAACATAAAATAAATCTAAACAGTAATCTATGGAGGTAAGTGAGCAAATAAATGGATAAATTAATACAGTGTGTTCTTTTTGCCCTTTGAACAATTAATATGCCTAGTAACTGAAGAGATTGGGCAATCAAAAATGAGTTTGTAAAGAAATTTCAAGTAGGAGATGAGTTTTCTAGCACTTAATCCTTTATTTTTCTGGAAAGTGCTGGTCAGGGAAGGAAAACGTCGGTATTGGCAACAGAGTCCTTGTTAAAAAGGACTTTTTGTTTTTTTACATCTGAAAAAAAGTACATCTGGGACTGAGGAGACTGGTGAGGAAAACTCTAACTGTAAAGCTTCCATGGTCCTTTGAGATGTCAAAGATGGACAGTAAATCCCCTGCTGAGATTGGTAGTTCTTGTATTTGTAAAAAAAAAAAAAAAAAAAAAAAAAGAGAGAGAGAGAAAGAAAGAAGGAAAGAAAGAAAGAAAGAGAAAGAAAGAAAGAGAAGAAACACTTCAAATGTCTTTGGCTATAACCAGAAACAAATTATGAATTGGTTCAAATCAATGAGTGGCAAAAATGTCCATGCCTGCTGGCGATTTTTTTTTTTAAATAAATTGATTCATTTGGATATTTTGGAGGGATTAGGAAGACAAGAGTTTGGGGATCCTGGAAATGGGAAATGAGAGTAAGAGGAGCCAGAATTTCTGGTTTGAGAGTCAATCAGTAATCTGGGGCCATGTGGAAAGAGGACTTCTAAGAAGCCCTTTGAAGATGTATGTAAGGGATAGGAAAAATAAGATAGCACAACATTCAGTTTTGTAAAGTGAGGTTTATTGAGGTATAATTTAGCAAACTACCCCCTTAGCAGTATAGTTGTATGGATTGTGATGAATGCCTACAGTCAAATAAACATCACCACAATGTGCCTGGCACTTCACTCCATAAATTTTCATTTCCCTTTATGGCCTATTCCTTTACCCCACCCCGGTAACCACTGATCTGTTCCTGTCCCTATAGTTCTGTCTTTTCTATCTCTATTGAGTTTTCCTATAATATAGGAAATTTTGAGTCTGGCTTATCTTACTTGACATCATGCATTTGGAGTTCATCTATGTGGTTCTATCTGTTCATAGTGCATTACTCTTTGGGTAGAATCTACTATTTGGTTGTTTTCTATTTCATGCTATGGCTGCTGTCACCAACTTCCCACCTCATCTCCAAAATCTTAAATAAGTTTTATTAACTTATAAATTTAGTGTTAGCCTTATTATTGCTCTGCCTTGGAGAACTAGGCATGTTTTTTTCATGTTTTCCAGTTATAGAACATAGCATAGTGGGAGATGGTCACTTAGTTGTTGGGGAGAGAGGTTTGCAGTAGGCGGGATTAAGAATGAGATCATCAATGTTCCTTTTGCTAGCTCATCTTCATGAATTTTCAAGGCAGGATTCTAATTCCTGAAACAACCTAGGACCCAATTCGAGTCATTTTATATTTGACTTCAGAACGTCTTATAGAAATTCCTTTTTTTTTTTTTTTTTACTTATATTTGAAAGTTTGACATCATTTTATGTCAGGCAAAAAAAATACATACATATATACATATATATAATGAGCTATACATATATATGTATATATATACACATATATATACATATATACATATATACATATAATACATATATATGTGTGTGTATATATATATATATATATATATATATATATATATATATATAATGAGGTATAAAAATCAGGCCCTGATTATAGAGTTAATACTTAGTAAGTTACTTGAAATGAATAGGATTTTCCTGCAATGGCAAATGTTTCTATGGTTTTAGAATATTCTATAAAAATAATATCATATTGTTGATAAAACTACCAGAAACAGAGAGTTAATTCTTTCATTGATGTGTGCCTTACAAAAATAAAATTACAGTAATCACTCATGGTAACATCGATCACTTAAAATAAAGTTGTAAAGGATCTTTGTTTTTATATTTACATTTGATTAAAAAATAAAATCCACTCCCCAGATGCCACTTTTTTTCCTTTTAAACCAGAATGACATATTGATTCAGGTGCTTAATTTTTAAAACATTTTCTTCTTGAGAAATGAGTCTTCTGTCAACTCCTTCACTGTACACAGTTGGAATTCATACTATTCCACCTAAGAGGCTTAGCTTTTGTCTTTTATTCTATGGTCTTCAGCTGTGAGAAAAGCTGCTGCTTGTTTTTCTTTGCAATCATTTCCTTCTAAGTAATCCTTTTTCCTTATCTCCCTAATACTGAGTAAGCATTATATTTCTACTGTATTTTTCAGACTATTTTATGTTTTGCTACATTTTTTTAAGGTCATATAATATGCTCATTTCCTATATGCTACTCTTTGTTCAATGGCAGGTTTGACTCAGTTTAGGTAGGGGACACACTTTGAGTTACTCTTTCAAAAGCAGGCCTGCATTTTCTTTGTTCCTGCTATACTCTTTTACCAAGGTTCCAAGGGATGATGATGAGTCATTTACTGGTTCTTCTGTTCTGGATTCAAAGTGTACATAGAAATGGAGGTAAATATCCAAAGGGGTCAAGACTTTGACCTTGTCATTATTTCTATCAATACTTGTTTTTTTTAAGTTTTAACGTTTATTCATTTTTTGAGAGACAGAATGCCAGTGGGGGAATGGCAGAGAGAGAGAGAGACAGAATCCGATGCAGGCTCCAAGCTCTGAACTGACAGCACAGAGCCTGACATGGGGCTTGAACTCACGGACCATGAGATCTTGACCTGAGCTGAAGTTGGATACTTAATCCACTGAGCCACCCAGGCGCCCCTCTATCAATATTTTTAGGTAAGCATTGTTTGAAGATATTTATTAAAAAGATGGCTTTTCAAAACATACTTTGCCAAGAAGATACTGGATTATTTTATACATATCATTGATTTAATCTATAAGTACCTCACTGATTATCACCAATTTAAAGATGAGCATACTAAACCTTAAAGAGGTTAATATCACCCCAAGTTTGCATAGTTACGAAGTAGCAGATTCTGGATTCATCTGTGTCAGTTGACTTTGAGCCTGTATTTAAAAAAAAAATTTTTTTTTTCAACGTTTATTTATTTTTGGGACAGAGAGAGACAGAGCATGAACGGGGGAGGGTCAGAGAGAGAGGGACACAGAATCGGAAACAGGCTCCAGGCTCCGAGCCATCAGCCCAGAGCCCGACGCGGGGCTCAAACTCACGGACCGCGAGATCGTGACCTGGCTGAAGTCGGAAGCTTAACCGACTGCGCCACCCAGGCGGCCCTGAGCCTGTATTTTTAAATGCTGGGCAACACTGATTCCTCAGAAGAGTAAATATGGAGAGTGAAGTTGGATCACTTTTCTATAAGATTCATTATGTAAAAAATGATAAAGGCAAACAACACACACTAATATTTTAACCAAAAAAGAAAAAGAAAAAGATTCCATTGTATAACTTTCTTTTTCTTTTTTTCATCTTTGACTTTTATTTTAAAACTTTGTGATTTTAGTCACCCGAAGCCCAGCTTTGTTTTAAAGAAATTTTCTCTTTTATAATAAAAGAAAAAAGTTTTAGAGGCGCCTAGATGTGTCAGTTGAGTGTCTAACTCTTGACCTCAGCTTAGGTCATGATCCCAGCGTTGTGGGATTGAGCCCAATGTCTGACTCCGGTTAAGATTCTCCTTCTCACCCCTTCTCTGACCCTGTCCCCTACTTGCACATGCTCTCTCTCTCTAAAATAAAATTTTAAAAATTAAGGGGCGCCTGGGTTAATTAATTAAGGCACTGGGTTGAGCCTGTTTCCGATTCTGTGTCTCTCTCTCTCTCTGCCCCTCCCCCGTTCATGCTCTGTCTCTCTCTGTCCCAAAAATAAAATAAAACGTTGAAAAAAAATACTTATAAAAAAATTAAAATAAAATAAAAAGTTTTAAAAAACAATTTCTTAGCCTTGAACTAAACAAGTGCATGCTACATATATTGGAGGGAAAATGTGGTGAAAAGATTATTCCATTCTTACCAACCCAGATCATTTGCTCAGACCAGCTGTAGTATGTGCCCACAAACAAGGCACATAGATAAAAGATAGACCCGATGTGTATCTTAGTTTACTCATATGTGGCTAAATAATTTTATCCAAGTTATTACACTTGCTTAGCCTTTGGTGTGTCATTTGTTAAATGAGGCTAAAATTTCTTGTCACACAGAAGATTGAAGAAGACAGGGGTGCCTGGGTGGCTCAGTTTGGTTAAGCGTCCGACTTTAGCTCAGGTCATGATCTCACAGTCTGTGAGTTCCAGCCCTGTGTTGGGCTCTGTGCTGATAGCTTACAGCCTGGACCTTGCTTCAAATTCTATGTCTTCCTCTCTCTCTCTGCCCTTCCCCTGCTCGTGCTCTCTCTACCTCTCTCTCTCTCAAAAATAATGAATAAACGTTAAAAAAAATTTTTTTAGAAGATTGAATAAGACATTATAGGAAAATCTCCTAAAAGGTATAGAAGCCCATTAATTGCTAGTATGTGTCCCCTGGGACCTTGTACTTCTTGCTCCCTGTACCTCAAATGAGTCAGATGCCTTCACCATAATGTACCACACAATTCCAAGCAGCAAGTCATGAACCAGCCTTCCCTCCTCCAACCTCTCTACTTTCTGCAGACCTCCTTTCATTGTGATCTCATTTGGTTTGACTCTGTACTTCTGCTGACCTTGGTATTGTGACTTTTTTTGGTGACCATTTTTTATTTGCTGACTTTTCATAATTGAATTTACAGTGACTGTATATCACCCCATGGGATTCCTGGGGGGAACTTCCTGTTTCTTTCATTTTTAATTTGTCCCTGTGGGTCCCAAATCTAACCCTAAACTCATGGGCAGCTCCCTAGTTAGGGTATCTCAGACTCTGTATTCATTGCTTGTCAGGGAAACATTGAAATACCCCTCCTTTTATGTCACCCTTTTGGTGTATTTTAACACTTGAAAAAGAAAAAAAAAAGCTTGTTTTGATTTATTTCTGGTGTTTTCAGTACATAGTTGTGTAGTTGCATATTTTCTTAGTGGTCACTCAAGTGTATATTAACACATTATGTGACTTAGAGTCTACTGGTATTGATGCTTTATCACTGCAAGTGAAGTATAGACATTTTACTTCCCCTTAGAATCCTTTAAATTCCCTACTTGTACAATATATAGACTTATTTTTTCTACATATATTAAACACCACATCAGATGATATAAATTTTCTTTTAATCATCAAATATGTAGTAAGACTCATGAGAAGGATAGTCTGGTATATTCAGCCTTATTTTCACCCATTCCAAAGTGGGTTTTTTTTTCTTCTTTTCTTTAATAGTAAACCTTCTTCTATGATGATTTCCATACTGTTTATAGATATTCCTTTACCTATTTTTTATTGATAGATTTGCCAGTGAAAAATCCTCTTAGTTTTCCTTCATCTGTAAATGACTTTATCCTGAAGGATATTTTCATCAGATGTAGAATTTGCAGTTATTTTTGTTCAGCATTTGAAAAATGTTGTGCCGCTTTTTTCTGGCCTTTATGGTTTCGGATGAGAAATCCTCTGCCATTCGAATTGGTGTTCTCAAATAAGCAATGCATCATTTCTCTCTGTTGCTTTCAAGATTTTTTTTCTTGTCTTTTAGTTTTCAGAAGTTAGATTATGGTGTGTCTTGTCATGGATTTCTTTGGGTTTATCCTATTCAGGGTTTGCTCATCACACTACACACAGAGATCAAACACATGTATACATGTATGTGTACTCATATACCTCCTTGAAAAGGAAGAATGTATCTCAAGAATATTGAGTTTGAAGACACTGTGGGTTTAATTTTCAATCTTTGTAAATTACACAGTTGAACAAACTCTAGTAAATTAATGGCCTGTAAATTTAAAACTAGTACAAGGTGAAAATAACAATTGCCTCTGTACTACTTCTGGATCACAAACGACTCTAAACATACAGTTATGCTCTAATATTGATTTCACAAATAAGTTATAGAGAAGTCGAGAAAATTAACCTGTGACTGACTATTTTATTTGAGACTAATGTTCAATTTTGAGACTTTTAAAAATAGTCTTTTAAAATATTTTAAATATTTTAAAATATTTTAAAATTATCTTTTAAAAATAATTTTATTCTTAACTCATGGCTTCTACTGTTTTCTGTATAAATATTTAATCAGTTCAGTAATTTCGACCTCCACCTTTCTTCCTATTCTTGCCAGATGGTAGTCTAAACTCAAGATCAGGTAATAAATGGCACACTGAAAGGAGTGAAGGAAGAGAATATGGGAATATTTACAGAGATGTGGGTAAGGTTAAGGGGCATCAATAAGAGATGATGAATCACTCAGGGATTCAGAGAGGGGGAAGTTGTCACTATCCCTATACCTAAAGGAACAACAGGAGAGGAAATACCTGGAACCCGGTGAAAATGAACAGTCACAGATCATGGAGAAGGAGGCAGTCAACTGCCAAAATTTGTCTTGTGAGGAACAGATGGAGTGAGGTAAGGTATGGAGGGAGTGGGTGGAGAATATAAATCAATATCTTGATGTATTTATCCTCTCTCTCTCTTATCTCTTGCCAGTGCTTCTTATTGTCCTAATCCAATCATAATCCAAAAGGCAAGAGAGCCTACCCAAATGAGGGAGTCTATACGAGAAAGCCTCTAGGTCCAAAGCAACACTGAAACGAATAGATCTGGAGAGAAAAATGTGAACTATCAATCAAAAGCTCACATATCATTCTCATATTGAGGAAAAATATCTCATCCTTGCATCAACAAGGGTCTTTTTGGTTTCTACTGTGGTGTATAGTTCCCACTGATTTTTTAAAGTGTTTATTTATTTTTGAGAGAGACAGAGAGACGGAGTGTGAATAGGGGAGGGGCGGAATCAGAAACAGGCTCCAGGCTCCGAGCTGTCAGCACAGAGCCTGATGGGGGTTCGAACCTATGAACCGTGAGATCATGACCTGAGCTGAAGTCAGACGCTCAACCCGCTGAGCCACCCAGGCATCCCTGATTTTTAATCATGGACTTTTACTTCCATTGTTCAAGTTCTGGGTCCTGTGCCTTCTACCATCATGAACATTTAGGCTTCCTGATCATTCCTCACCTCAGGTGTATGGCCCTTAGATGTCTCTGTGTTCTTCTTGGGGTGGAGGTGGAGGAACATTAAAATTCTTGTGATTCTCTGGGTATAAGAAAGTTTGGGGGGCAGTAGGGATCTCTTTCTGCCAGTTCATCCTCTGACATTCATTCTTGGAACTTGCGCCTTACAGGCTCCAGTATAAGAAAGTAAGATGTCAGTCGTTCTGCAATTAGTTCCTCACAAACTATTGGTCTTTGGTCAACTACTCCTGACATTAGCTTGGGAAGTGAAGACCAGTGGGGAAGGGTCAGGTCCTCCTTTGTGGACTTCAAAGTTATCTCATTTCCTTTCACAATTCTCTTTTCATTCCAAACCATGTATCTTTGTTTAGTTTGTAACAAGTAATTACTCTTATTGTATCATCTATTTTTTTCATGTTTGTTTATGGTATTAACTATGTGCTTTGATTTTTGGAGAAAAAACAAAAGTAAAAAACTGTGTTAAAATATCAAAACTTTTTTTTCAAACAGGCCAGCTATTCAAATTCAAAAGTGCCTTATTTAAGACTATAGGATGACTTTGGTTACTATAGAGTTAACCTCCACTTTTTATTTGTTGTATGGTATGATCAACTAATTATTAATTCATGTCAGCCAGGATTCACTGTGGTTTTATTTTGTGCCAAGTGCCTAGATTAAAAAGTTTGATAAACTGGGGCGCTTGGGCGGCTCTGCTGGTTAAGCAAATGGCTACTGATTTTGGCTCAGGTCATGACCTGACGGTTACGAGATCAAGCTCCACGTGGGGGTCTGCGCTGGACTTGGAACCTGCTTAAGATTCTCTCTCTCCTTCTTCCTCTGTCCCTCTCCCACTCACACACTTGCACATGTTCTCATTTTTTCAGAAAAAAATAAATAAAAAGTTTGACAAACCAAAATAAAAAGACTATACGATGAGCTATGAGTATTTAAAACAGTGTCCTAAGAAACTTGGTTGGTTACTTTGCTTTCACTTGTGTCCCCCACCTCCCCATCCCCATTTAAACAGACAATGGATGCCACTAAGTTAATGGGTAGATCAAGGTGGCAAGAAAATAACCATGGAAAGAAAATCAAATCTGCTATCATTTCCCAATATTGTTGTGTCATATATAGTTGAGCAAATAGATTTGCTTTGCAGAATGGCATACAGGTTAAAATCTACAGTGCAAAAGTGCTTACAGTTATGTGTCTATTTTCTAAGAAATAATTCTGTAATAATAGAAGCAATTTAAATACACCGTTATGTTACTTGTATACTGCACCTTCAAAAATGAATTAATAATAGTATCTGCATACACCTTCTGAATAAACATTACAAAAATATTCCTGTATCACATAAATCTTATCAACACAATAGATTCAGTAGAAGCTTTGGAATACCACAAAAAAAAAAAATGTTCTTATAGTTTCAACTCTCTTGATATCAACTCTACATTTATCTTTGCTTTAAAGTGACTGTCCAGAGAAATAAGTCAGGGATTATGTATTATTTGACTGACCAGAGTCGTAGAAACATAACTTAACAACTATATTTGTGAAACTTCTCAGAGAATTTAAATGTTCTATTGAAATTAGATTTCTCAACAAGATAAAGAAAAGAAGGTCAAAGGATGTTTATATTCTGGAGCCCACAGAAGCACAACGGACACAGTATACTGTGGTAAACAGGGCCAGACAGGGCAAGGTTTCTTATAATTACACTATTCATTTTCTATTCTTTGTTACCTTGGCTACAGATCTTCTGAGAATTATTAATGGTTAATTACAAGTAAAAAGAATCTCCAAAAATTTAACAGGCCGACTGCCACTCTTTCAAATGCAAAAATTTAACTATTTAAGTCCCCTAAAGGTGTTTGTAAATGTTTGGCTGCTATAAATATAAACTATTACAAATATAGTAGTTTAATAGTTAAGTATTTAAACTATGTAAATTATGAAATATATTAGTTCATCTAAATCATATCTGTGAAAGAATTTATCAGCTTTCTGTCAATCATTCAATAATATTCAGATAGCAGGGGGTTTCCTGTTAAACAGAAAATATTTTGGCTTTTTTATTGCTATAGTGTATGAAAATAATAGTCTCCTCTTTCATATTTGATATATCTTATGCAAACACAATTAAACAATTGATCTTTTTGGACAATAAGAGAGCTTCTCCAAACTGCTTCACTAAGCTATCCTTAGGTCAAACTCCAATTGCCTTCTCCCAAAACTAACCAACCAAGCAACCAACTAGGCAACAATTAGAACAAAACAAAGACAAAAATATCACTGGGTAAATAACCATCTAGAATAATAAATATGTAAATAAATAAGCAGTAATATCATGATATTCTCCAAACCTGTAAGTATGAACAATGCCATTCTTAAGCTAAGTCATTTGGAGAGATTTGATGTTTTAAAAAATAGGCTCTGTATAGATACAGATGGTAGACAGATACAGAAATATATCTACATAGACAGATATATATATATATATATATATATATATATATATATGCATATTATATGTGTATTTGTGTGTATCTAACCTCAGAGAATTACACTAACCGATTTCATTTCCATGACAGGTTTGAAGCGACAAAGTTACAGTGATGGAAAACATAATAGTGAGTGCCAGACATCAGAGTTAGAATAAGATGGTATTCTATTCTTAAGGAATAAGATGGTAATATGAAGGAGGTTTTGTTTGTGTATGGTAATGGAACAGTCTGTATACTGAATGTGGTTTTGTTACTCAAATACATGAATGTGACAAACTTTCATAGAACCATTGTCTCTACTCAGTGAGCGCGCGCACGCACACACACACGCACGTACATGCAAAACAGAAGACCTTTCAATAAAGGTTTGTAACTGAATTAAATAGTATTGTCCCAACATCAGTTCTCTTATTTTGACAATGTACTGTGTTTATGTAAGTTATTATCATTGAGGAAGTTAGAGGAAGAGTACATGGGGAATTTCTGCACTCTTTTTGCAACTCCTTGTGAGTCCAATTCTTTCAAAATGAAAAGTTAATTTGCAAAATTGACCAAAGACTGACAAAGATATTTGAATTAGCAGCAAAGGTCATATAAAAGGTATTAAAACAATATTTTATAAGTTTAAAAAGCTAAATAGAGAATGAGTAGAAGTAAAATTGACCCAAATCAAACTTCTAGAGAAATGTTTGGGATGAAAATGAAAGTGTCTGAGATTAAAAAATACATTGCATTTTATAATTGTACTGTGATTATGTAAGAGAGAGTATATTTTATGGAATTGCTTGTTTGATATTATTTGAAACCATTTATTTAAAAGAGAAAAAATAGGCTTAGAATTAGTACATGATTTATCCATGGTCTTATAGACATTGAATGTCAGAGGCTACCCAGTATTCTTGCCAGAACGATACACTGTCTTAAAGTGACTCCCTTTCTTTTTCCTTTTTTAAAATTTAATTAGGTTCCTTTTCTTACATTAGATGACTTACTTAAGCTCAGGCTATATTTTCACTGAGAAGACATGAATCCATATACAAATTGAAGTTCTTCAAGTTGTCAGCTCCCTCTTATACAAGATAAGTATAACTGAAGTATGCTGGCTTCATATATCTATATGATTTATTCCAATGAACGATCTAAGAATTTTTAGTAAATTATTGTATTGTTGATCTTCTGCCAGGCTTGTCTGTTACTATAAAATCTGAAAGTTATGTTTCTGAACTCTGAGTAGAAACTCGGTATTGATGGCAAGGAATTGTATGACTCCATGACAACACTGTCCTAAAAATGTTAACAAATGTGCCCCACATGATGATATTTCTTCAACAGAAACCTCATGAGATGGTCATCTTTCAGTAGATTTGCTTTAAGGGCCATTAAATTCAAGATGTGGTTTCATTTTATGCCATAGTTGAATAAAAATATGTAATTTATGAGATTTAAAAAAAAATCATGGCCATTAAAGGGAATTCAATTTGACTGTAAATAAAGCTCTTTTAATAATCACACACTGTGTTTCAGGCCCTGTTCTAAACATTTTATGTTCATTATCTTATTTAATTGAATGACTTCTTTCAACAGTGATACTCTTGGCCATTATAAAGATAAAGAATCTCAGATTAGAAACACTAAAGTAATTTGGTCCAAATTACACAGCTAGTACATGGGAAAAGTGGGATTTAATCCATGCTCTGTCTGACAAGAAACTTTACCATTACTGCGTCCATCCATGCCTCTGTACTCTGCCTGAATGAACAATTCGTTTGGATGTTTCATAGGCAACGCAGATTCAATCAGTAGTGAGAAAATCTGGTATTTTGTTTGTTTATTTTGTTGTTTAAGGGTGTATCCTCATCTTCTTTTCCTTCTTTTTTTTATTTCAGGTTTTTATTTAAATTCTAGTTAGTTAACATATAGGGTAAAATAGGTTTCAGGTGTAGAACTTAGTGATCATCACTTACATATAACACCCAGTGTTCATCAAATGTGCCACAATGATTTGTGACTCCTAGATTTTGCAGACACTATTTGTGCCTACCTAACCATAATTTCTGCCCTATCGCTCTGGCTAATGAGAGCCCAGTTTCCTTCAGGTAAAGTCAAAATTTGTATGTGTATACCCTGATGTTCTCATTCCCTTTGCTACTAAGTAATTTAAGGTAAGCATATAACCTAGTCTAGCCAATGAGATGTGAAGGATGTACTGGGTATATATGAGAAAAATTTTCCTGATCTTAAAGAAGCACTTTTTCTACTTTTTGATGACAAGGTGATGTCTGCAACAGCTTTGCCCATAAAAGGTGTGAGCCAAAGGATCAAGGTGACATTCTGAAGTTGGAGGAGCAGAAAGTTTCACAGAATCTGTGTCCTTGATGATATTGCTGAGCCACTGAATTAACAATCTTAGAGCCAAAGTATTCCTAGACTCCTGGTATGAGATAACAGATACCTTCACTGTTTAAGCCATATTGTCTCTTACCAAAATGTTTTTTTACCACTTTCAGCCAAATCATCCTAACTAATAAAAATTCTCACTGATGTAAGACCAGGTTGCTATCTCAATAATTTCTACCGGAACCTCATCCTTTTTGTTGTGTCTTCAGAAATCCTCAAAAATGGCCAAAGCTGACATAAACATGTTTCCAAAGTGACTGTGAATTTTTGGTTTTGTCTTTCTTTGCCTATAAATCCCAGGGCATTAATATGTCTGCTAGTGATCCCATGCATTTATCTCTGGCTATATCAATCACCATTCAGACTTATAATTTTCTGTCTTATGATGAGAGCTTTTAAGATCAACTGTTTTAGCAACTTTCAAATACACAATACAGCATTATTAACTTCATTCACCATGCTGTACATTACATCCCCATAACATTTATTATAAAACTGGGAGTTTGAAAAGGCTTATTTCTTTAAGTGCTTGACTAATAAAAAAAAGTGCCTAGGTTTAGAAACTCTGAGATTCATACTGACATAATTATATAGGGTTTTACTACATGGCACTCATCCTCACAGAGTGCATAGATACTTTGAGGGTGGGGCACTCAGCTAGATTTAGTGGACTCAGGCTTGGCTTCAGCATGCATCTCAACAAATAGCTAAGAGTTATTAGCCAACTCTTGTCCTTATTGTTGGATGTAGTCTACATTGATAACTTCATTCATTTCTTGGATATTTTCTTTTCTTTTTTTTCTCCTTTTTTAAGTTTATTTATTTATTTGTGAGGGGGGAGAAAAAGAGGGTGCTCAAGTAGGGGAAGGTAGAGAGAAAGGGAGAGAGAGAGAATCCAAAACAGGCTCTGCACTGTCAGTGCAGAGCCCGACATGGGGCTCAAACCTACAAACTGTGAGATCATGACCTGAGCTGAAACCAAGAGTCAGATGCTCAACCTACTGAGCCACCTAAGCTCCCCATTTTCTTGGAGATTTTCTCTCAGGGCCTCAGTTTGTACTTCCTAAAATCAGGTTACTATGTTCTTCTTCTCCATCAGACATGTATGCATAGATATGGATTTCTACCAGGGTCCATGTTCAAGTTCTTTCCTGTAAAGGCTCTATGTCCCAGTATCTCGGGGTATGTGACTTGACTCCTGTTTGTGTGCTCAGGTGTTACTTGCCCAAGGGATATTTAATACCACTAACAGAGTTGCTATCTTTGTGAACAAGCAAGGAATTAGCCACGCAATTAAAAGATTTATTTATTTATTTATTTATTTTTAAATTTTTTTTTCAACGTTTATTTATTTTTGGGACAGAGAGAGACAGAGCATGAACGGGGGAAGGGCAGAGAGAGAGAGAGAGAGACACAGAATCGGAAACAGGCTCCAGGCTCTGAGCCATCAGCCCAGAGCCCGACGCGGGGCTCGAACTCACGGACCGCGAGATCGTGACCTGGCTGAAGTCGGACGCTTAACCGACTGCGCCACCCAGGCGCCCCAGAAGATTTAAACATCACTATAGTATCAGTGTATACGACAAAATAAATATAGAGAAAGACTGGAGGCAGAGTGATCGGTGGATTATTGTCATAATCCTGGCGAGAAATAATGATAGCTTGAACTAAAGCTAGAGCATTAAAAGACACAGCAGACAGAGCCAATCTGAGAGAGATTTTTATTATCAAATTAAATATGGGGCATGAGGAAAAGGGAAAAATCTAGAATGCCCCCAGATTTCAGTCTGATTTATATAAATTCACTCTCTATTTACCTCTGGTCTCCAGAAAGTTATGTTTAATTAAGAGGTGGCAGTGGTTTAGGATACCTTATAGAGATCAAGATGACCTAAGTAGCCCAATGTACACTATGTAAGACCAAAAGAAATTATAGCCATGCTCAGGGGATTATCTTAGGACTCTAAATAAAATGATGCAATGAAACTAAATAAGTGTAATGCACTCTGCTTGTCCTTTCTACCCCGTTTGGCTCTTCAGGGGAATATTTATTTGTGAGGGAATGCTAACACATATTATGCTGAAAGTGTTTACTTCCAACACATACTTATGTCCTCTTTTTTTTTTTTTTAACGTTTATTTATTTTTGGGACAGAGAGAGACAGAGCATGAACAGGGGAGGGGCAGAGAGAGAGGGAGACACAGAATCTGAGATGGGCTCCAGGCTCTGAGCTGTCAGCACAGAGCCCGACGCGGGGCTCGAACTCACGGATCGTGAGATCATGACCTGAGCCCAAGTTGGCCGCTTAACCGACTGAGCCACCCAGGTGCCCCTATGTCCTCTTAATCTATAATGTAATGGAAGAAGAGAAAAGGTTGTGGAAGCAATGAAAATATACAGAATTTGTATTCAAGGTTCATCTGAATTTTATAAGCCAAATAGATTTTCTAGAGATATAAGGATCTTCTAAAACTATTTCAGTATGGGATAGTTTGGAGTTTCACAAACAAGCCAGGATACATTTTCACAAGTAAAGAGAGTCTCATTTTTTTCCTATGGTTGTGCACTAAAGTAAGCAGTTATGTCTATTCAAAAATACAAAGATACAGAAATTTCAGGCCTAACAGCTGCTCATAAAATTGAGTATTATTTGTATGGTCATGTCCAGGTGCCTGTCTCAACAGTATTATAGCTAGTGCTTGGTCCCATGTCTTAAAGGAAGAAAAAGAATCTACTGACCCAAGTGTTGATGGTGTCTACTGTTTATAATTCCTCTTTCATCACCTAATCTTTAAAAAATAAATCATTGTGCTTTCCCACCTAAGAATGTGGGAAATACTTTTTGCCCAGTGAATGGAAATGAAGAGCTGGTTGAATTTTGATAATTACTCCCTCACTCTCAACCTGTGCCGATGGTAGCCTCCATAATGTGTGAAAAAGATTTTTTAGTTTCAAAGAAGATCATCTCATTCTTCCCTCAGGTCTGACAGGTTTACCAGTGAGCTTGTTATTACTTCTCTTTGCATCATGACACTTTGATTTAATCATCCCTAGAATGCAATTGTCTGAGATGAATCTGAAAGAGATTTGGTAAAATGTTCCTGAATTTGACTCTTTGGGGCTGGGAAGTTGTTTTGTCATTCTCGTTGTTCAGAAATGGATCAACCTCTTTGAAGGCAATGGTGCATGTGATGTACATGTACTCATTGTATTTGTGAGATTCATTAAAATCCCAACGGTGATATTTCCAAACACATGTAGTGTTCATATTTTATATTCAATAAATTCTGTGATCTTTACCCCATATAATGCTATTATTTATGCACACTTTCCATTTTCAGAAATGTGCTATTCTTTTCCTTCCACATTGTTTGTCGGGATTTCAGAGGACGGTCAAGAATCTACCTGGACATATTCTGGTAATGACAAGGAAACTTCCCTAAAGGGAGACCCGAAGCTGTATACTCCATTGAATAAATCCCTGTGGAGTGAGAAACGGTGATTGGCAGCAGCTGACCAGGACACTTGCATTCTTTCAGTGATTGTTTCCTGAACACGCAAATTCCTTAGGTGAGTGCAAAACACTGAGTATTTCATAAATGCCAAAGGTGCCAGTCGTAGTGGGAATCGGCTTTTAAGAAATAGCTTACCCCTAGAGAATGCAACGAAAGCATCTCATGTGTTTACCATTTGTGAAAATGCACCTTTTGAATGATTTCTGTGTTGCTAGATTTATGCCACTGGACTTTTTGCTGGTAGCTGCCCTATTGCCCTTTAGTGTCCCAAGTGAGAGAAAAATAAACTAAGATTTTCTCTCTTATTAGCACATTACGTACGTTCAGTGTTCTGCTGCTGGGTTTTGTAGCTGTCTCCTGAATCCACACATCTGCCTCCAGTGACTAGAACTAACAAAAGGAACCCCAGGATGGCTGTCAGGATCCTGCCTTCCTCTGCTACTCATGCTAGGAAGTGGCAGGCCAAAAATCATAATCACATGGCAAGATTCTGCCTGAAACCTATCAGAAAAAGTGGTGTGATTCTCATCACCTTTCTAACCAAGGTTGAACCAATGACTCTGTATTTACTGTAGAAGTGCATTCATTCACCTTTGGTGGTGGTTCATAACTTCTGTGCACATGAATAAATGTTGTGCTCTTGGTTCAAAGAGTAACCAGGTCTTAAAGGTAAAGTATAAATTAAGATGTGTCATGAAGTATTGGAATTTTTCTGAAATCTAAATGAGATCATAAATAACAGATGAAATGCAATGGCTTAGAACTTAAGTGTAAATGACTGTATAGAGATCTGAATTTCCAATTAGATTCAGATAAGCATGACAAAATTTGGTCCATCAGTGTATTGAAAACTGTGGTCAGCCTGGCTCTGGGTCAATTCTATCATTTTAGTAACTCTCCATGGTGTGTGTGTGTGTGTGTGTGTGTGTGTGTGCGCATATGTGCGCATGCATGTATTCCTGTATGCATGTATGTGTGTGTGAGTGTGTGTTTTAAGGATGAATTGCTGGCAGAAAGAATAACAGTCTGTTATGGACCAACTTGACAGCCTATAATCAGTTATGCTGATGCTATATCACATAACTGTGAGTTCCCCACACTTACATTCAGTTAAAATATGGGAAATAGAGATCTGAGATTCTCCTGTAGGAATTAACAGAAAAGCAGTGCATAATTAACCAAACTGTGGTGTGCAAAGCTTCAAAGTCAAAATAATATCCAAGACATAAGAACTGACTAAAGAAGCTGTTTAGGTACAAAATGACTGATCAGTACATTTCATAATAATAGCCTTGCCTATTGCTCATGATCTCCACTTTAGAAACAAATGCAAATAACTGCACAAACACGATAGGTGGTAAGTAGAATAGTGACCCTTGCTTCACAAAGATGTTCACACTCTAATCCCTGGCACCTGTGAATCTGTTATTTTTCCATGGCAAACATAGTTTTAAGATTTGATTATGAATGCAGACCTTGACATTATCCTGAGATGGGGAGATTATTTTGTATTATTCAGTTGGTCCAATCATATCATGAATCTTTAAAAGTGGAGACCTATCCTGGCTGGGTTAGAAGATGAAAAGGAAAGAATGACAGATTTTTAGCATGGACAGGACTGGACCACGGCTGATGGATTTGAAGATGGAAGAAGGGGCCACCAGCCAAGGAATCCAGGTGGAATCTAGAAGCTGGGACAGCTGTCAGTTGACAGCCAGCAAGCAAACTGGGATCTCAGTATTACAATTGCAAGAATTTGAATTGTGCCAAGACCCAAATGATCAAAGAAATTGACTCAAAACCTGATGTGTCCAGAAAGAAACAGAGTCCTGCTGTCACCTTGATTTTAGTTTTGTGAGTTCCATGTGGACTTCTAGCCTGCAGAACTGTAAAGTGATAAAGTTCTATTAAGTCACTTTGTTGCAGTTTGATACAGCAGTGAAAGGAAACTCTTACACTGCTCTACAGACCAGACATCTACCTATCTCATCCCTCTATCTAAATATGTGTATCTATCATGTATCCATCACCTATCTTGCAGTGGTTTTGAAACCTCACAGTATGGCATCACATTTGTGCTTCAGACATTCCTTGAAGGAAAGGAGGGAGCAAGCAATTGGCCCTTCAGGTGCTCACTGCATTTCAAAAGCAGTACTTCTCCTCTTCTACATAATTTGAATAATGGACCATTCTGGTCAAGAAAATCCTAAAAACTTATTTTTCCTTCCCTTCTCCTGTGTTCATCTATTTTGTTTCTTAAATTCCACACACGAATGAAATCATGTGAATTTGTCTTTCTCTAACTGACTTATTTTGCTTAGTGTGATACACTCTAGTTCCATCCACATTGTTGCAAATGGCAAGATTCATTCTTTTTGATTGCCAAGTAATTTTCCATTGTGTGTGTGTGTATGTATACATATATATATATATATATATATATATATATATATATATATCACATCTTTTTAATGTTTATTTATTTTTGAGACAGGAGAGACAGAGACAGAGACAGAATGCAAGCAGGGGAGAGGCAGAGAGAGAGGGAGACATAGAACCCAAAGCAGGCTCCAGGCTGTGAGCTGTCAGCACAGAGCCCAATGTGGGGCTTGGACTCACGAGCTGTGAGATCATGACCTGAGTCGAAGTCAGATGCTCAACCAACTAAGCCACCCCGGTGCCCCATATATCACATCTTCCTTCTCCGTTCAGCTGTTGATGGATATTTGGGCTCTTTCCATAATTTGGCTAATATTGATAGTGTTGCTATAACCATTGGGTACATGTACCCCTTTGAATCAGCATTTTTGTATCCTTTGAATAAATACCTAAACAGAGAGGGAAGCAAACTATAAGAGACTCTTAAATGTAGAGAACAAACTGAGGGTTGCTGGAGGGGTGGTGGGTGGGGGTAATGGGTAAATGGGTGATGGGTATTAAGGAGGGCACTTGTTGGGATGAGCACTGGGTGTTATAGGTAAGTGATAAATCACTAGGTTCTACTCCTGAAACCAATACTACATTGTATGTTAACTAACTTGAATTTAAATAAATACATTTTAAATGGGAAAAACTTAGGGGTGCCTAGGTGGCTCAGTCAGTCAAATGCCTGACTCTTGATTTCTGCTCAGGTCATGATCTCATGGGTTCGTGAGTTCAAGCCCCATGTCGGACTCTGCGCTGGTCTGCTTGAGGTTCCCTCTTTCTCTCTCCTGCACTGCTTGCTCTCTCTTTCTCTCTCAAAATAAATAAATAAACTTTAAAGAAAAAAGGAAAAACTTAACTACACTGTTTTTTTTTTGCATTTTTTAAATCTTATTGAATGAGTTAAAAACAGCAAATGAAAGTATTGGTTTTAATGATGAGGACTACAGCTCTTATAACCTAGATACACTTGGGGTGAATGTTGAAATTCATTAGGATAATTGAAAGTGGAGAATATTTCGACCCAAATACATGTTCATTAGACTTAAGCCTGTCAACTGTGTGTTTAGTTGTGAAGAGCAAGAACAAAGTAAGAAATGTATGAAATGCTTGAAATATAGCAGGAAAGATCACATCTAAAATGTGATATGCAATTAGAGATTTTATATTTTAAGCTTCTGGGAAGGGCTCCCCTTCTTTAAAACATGCAAGCCATATGACTTAGAAAGTTAAATCAAACACATTTTCAGCATACTAATACAAGAGATATCTAAAAAGAGGACGCTTCGATTGGAAGAGAGGTTTTCAGGAAAGCAGTAAAAAGGCAGCCAGTTAGAAAAACAAACAGTGGCAGTGTGCCTAAGCCTCGGGGAAGAGGGAATGTGCTCTGGGCCACAAGTAATCACAGAGTCTTTGCAGCAAGTCTGTCTGTCTTGGAAGAGATTTAAATCAGGTCCTTATGGCTCAATGGTACTATTACTTCATACTGCAACAATGATCTTTCTGATAATAAGCAGCCTTTATATGTAAGGTCTGCCTGAAGCAATTGAAAATGCTGATCAGTATGTGACAAACTGAGTGGTCATATCTCTCATTATAAATAGATAGCTTCTCTTTCTCTTTCTTTCTCTCAAGAGAAAAAGATAGATAGCTGGATACATTTTAGAGATACACAAATATATAGGATGTAGATAGATATAGATATGTATATAGTGAATTGTATAGATATGGACATAAATATATAGATAAATATAGATATATCCACAAATAAACATATATATCAGTCTCCAGGTCTTTCTCAACTGGAGTATCATGAGAGATTTAGGTCCTGTTGCCCTAAGGCATCCACTGAAGGTTATGACTTTATCTTTTCACTTCTGCATTTAAATGGTATGCACTGAAACAAGAAAACAGTCACTCAAAACATTTCCTACGTTCTGTTGTTCAAATGTGGAACCTTAGTTGAGAAACCTCAGTTTAGATAATTGATTAGCACAAATTACCTTGCCACCCAAATTCCTCAAATTTCCTGGTCTGCAAACCTGTGAGCCACCTCTGTATGTTGATTTATGTTATCTCTACCACTAAACATTACACCCCCAATGATCACATACTTTCTTTTCCCCAAGTTCTGTACATTTTTCTTCCTTTGTAAAACCTAAAAACCTAATGGACAAGTATTACTAACTAGGCTAAATTATTCTTTGATTATCAAACCTCATTGGGTATGCCCAGTGTGCCTCACCTGGTGCTAGATGCTAGGTGGACAAAGACAAGTATCTTTATCCTCTTAAGAACTCATGGTCTACAGGTTTTTCTTGACCAATAATGGGATTACATCCTGACAAACCCTCATAAGTTCATGCTATTGTAAGTCAAAAATGCACTTACTACACCTAACTTACTGAATACCGTAGCTTAGCCCGGCCTACCTTAAATGTGCTCAGAAAACTTGCATTAGCCTACAGTTGGAAAAAACCATCTACCACAAAGTCTGTTTTATAATAATATGTTAATTTTCTCAAATGGTTTATCGAGTACTGTAACGAAAGTAAAAAACAGAATGATTTTCTGGGTACAGAATGGCTGCAGTGTATTGGTTGTTCACCCTCATGATCTGGTGGCTGACTGGGAGCGGTGGCTCGCTGCCCTGCTCGACAACATGAGAAAGCATTGGAATGGGTATCACCATCTGGGAAGAGATCAAAATTCAGAATTTGAAGTACGATCTCTACTGAATGCATATAGCTTTCACACCATCATCAAAAAATCCTAAGTCAAAGCATCATAAACCAGGGACCATCTGTAGTGGGTTCAATGACTAGTCCTGACATTACTGCTAATTTTCAATTTATCCACAGTGAATTTCACTAAAGGTTTCTTTCTTTTTGTAATAGAAAACAAAAACAAAAACATAGAATGTATTCTTAGCCATACATTATTTGTCATATTATTATTAAAAGTTATTATAAAACCATGTTGAACATGAAACTCAAGTGAAATTAAATTCTTTTAAGTTGTTTTGAATTTTGACTAATTTAATGGCTCTTTCATTTCCATATCAAACATGTACAGGGTGGATTTAATCATCCAATTTTTTCTCACCGAGACCTGATTGTCAAATGGAGTCAATTCATAACATCTATTTTCATATCGTTTGCCCCAGAATCCTAAGCATGTTTAGACAGGTCATAACCCGCATATTTAAGTCTCTAAGTAACTCCCTAGAAATGCCACAAACATCCTTAAAATTACACATGTAAGGGTCTTTTCCTCCTAGAACTTTGCATATAGAAAAATAATGGCTTATAAACCTAGGTACTAAACTGCAAAACCACCTGAACATTGTTTTAATTCGCCAGAACAAATAAATCTTAACTTTTATTTCTTATTTTAGCAGTTAAATAATGAAGCTGAAGACCACAAAAGAGCTTTGTTTGTTTAACTTTACAAAAAAGGGTTTTTTGTTTTGTTGACTTATTTTATGTGAGTGGATTATGGATTTTTTGGTTCAGTGCCTCAAGGGGAAAATAGTATTTGAAGTTAAAATGCATTCTGAATGCACGTGGTAGCATGTTCAGAAACAGTGATCGAGATGTACAGGTAGTGATGTAGGTAGACTTTAAAAACATGGTACTGAGAGAAAAAAAATAAAAATGCACAAAAATATGTATTTTATAAGAATGTATATAAATAAAAACATGTATTTTAAAATAGTGATACTATAGCTCTGTTTTACTATATATCTATCTATCAGTCTATCTATCTAATCTACCTATTTACCTTACCAACTACCTGTCTATAACATGTTAAAATGGTTGCCTTTCTTGGTGGGTAGAGAAATGAGAGTAGGGAATTGGGACAAAAGAGAATCAAAATTAAAATAAAACAAAAGAGGAGACACCCAGATTGAAGCCAGTCAAAAAATTAGGTATATAATTAATATAACTCTCTGTTTCTCAGGTCCAGAAAGACAAATACATAAAAAAATAAATAAGTAAAACAGTAAGTCCTAATTTAAAACAAAAATGTAAACTTTCACACAGTTAACTTTGGTGCATTATCTATGGCACAATTTTTGCGAACAGTGGCAACTGCAACATTGAAACACACCTCAGCCCCTTTTATATTTTTCTCAGAAATGCAATTATACTCTATTTTATGGGGTCTGGGGACACAAATTTATCAGCAACCGCTAGAATAGATAAAGGAGTTCCAAGAACACATCTCACTTAAACTCTGTTAATTCTCCTCTTAGGTTGTGTCTGTGAATTTTTCCTGCCAAAAGAAGACCTCCATCTTTCCATACCCCAGATTTAGTGCTCAACCTCTATTCCCCCCAACCTCTATTGGTTCCAAGCAGTTCAGCTTCTGGCAAAGAGGCAATGTGGTATGGGGGTAGAGGGGGTAAAGAGGGAATGGGGAGGCAGCGAAGATGGGCGGCAGAGGGGGGTAGTCAGGATAGTGCTTTAGAAAGTGTGCAGTACAGTCACATTGCCTCAGTTCAAATCTCAGGTCTGCTACTGACTAGTTGTGTGTCCCTGGTAAAATTACTTAGCTTCAGTGTGTCTGTAAAATGAATGGAGTAATTTTACTTGTCTTACATTGTTATTTTGAGGTGTGAGTCATTTTTTTGCATAGAAAATAGTGCCTGACATAGAAAGTCTTCCATATACGTTAGTTACAATAATTCCTCATTTAAATAATAAACTTGCATCTCATTTAACAAACCAAAAGCTTTGCAGTTAGTAATCCCGCCCTTTTTAGGAGACAGCAGAAAGGTCAATTGCATTGCTACTCAAGTTGTGCTATTCAAGTTGTGTTGGTCTGCAAATTGGTTGTCATCAATCTGTGATAAGTACAGAAATTTAAAGCATTTAGAACCTTGTATAGCAATATAACATAATCTAATAAAAATATCACTTACATTTTACATGTCATATTATTTCATTTTCCTATTGATTTATTTTATTATTATTATTATTTTCAAGAATTGGTCTACAGTGATTTAGGATTAAAAAGAAAACACTGGCCTTTTACCGCATATAGTTTAAGAAGCACTGATCTGTAGTTATTCTTTTGTCTTATGAAAGTTTTATCAGATTCTTCCAAATACATACAACATTACAAATTAAATTACACAACATTCTGTAAATGCAGAACTTACACTTTTCTCCGTGTTATTGCATATGAACATTGATGTCTATAAAAGTGGATTTGGGGACTTTTATGAATTGTAATGAGTGAATGACATTTCATTATATGGAAACATTACTACTTAGTAATTCTTCCTTATTGAGTATTGAACTTCCTCATTTCATTCTTTATTATAAATACAAAAAAGCGAACATCCCTGGATATAATCTTTTTCACAAATCCATACTTGTTTCTTAGAAGTAAATTTCTAAAAGCAAAATTAGGTCTTTGGGAATCCAGATATTTCTCCCTGAAACAACTGTACAAGTTTATACTCTCTCGAGCAGTGCCTCATAGGTGTGTCACTTTTCTCTCTTACCAGTCCGCTTTTTCCTGGCTAGTCATATTTTGTTACATATGAATAAGTAGGTAAAACATTTAAAATCTGATGTCACACTGTTTTATCAATTGAGTCTTTGAATGCAATTTTAAGTATCTTCAAATGTTCATTAGTTTTTGTAATTTCCTTTTTTTGTTAACTAACTGAATTGCACATGTCAGTAAATGTATCTGCCCTGCTCAGAATCCCTGTAAATAGCCAACAAATTGCATAACTATCTCCTGATACTAAACCTGCCCTGAGACCAGTCAAATAATTCATGGTTGATAAGAATCCTAACTGAGAACATAGATGTCTGAATAATAGAAAATAAAATCAACGTAGTAGCCCCTTGAGTGAAAAGGTGATGAGGTTTCACTGGAGGTGGCCATTTTGAGTGGCTTAAAAACACAGAGAACGTTAGAGGATTCTTGAGAAGAAAAACAAAATAGCCTGCATTCTTGACTTTCTGTCTCCAGGCTTTAATCCTCATGAAGACTCAATGAAATTCTTGCTCTTTACTTCCTTCCTTTTGCTTTGTGCAAGCTTAAGTGCATTTTTGTTCCTTGCAACCAAATCTTCTTTTCTAGAGCTTATTTTCTTCTCTGATATTCTATTATCTCTTTGGGCATTTGTCAATTTTTTTTTTTTTTTGGTTTGAATTCCTTATCCTTAGCTATTAAGACTTTTATTCCATATATTGTTATACATATGTATTTGAAGTGTGTTGTTTTAATTTTATGTCATTTTTGAAGAAGTTATCAACATTGTTAAAATGAATACACTTTCTATCTTCTCTGCCTTTCTTATAATACTTAAAGATGCTTTTCCATACATAACATGCATTTGTATTTTACCAATACTATATGCTTTCCTATTGGCTTACTGGCATGCTTGTAGTATTGAACACAAGCAATCCTCTCTTTGCATAGTAGTGTGTGACTATGTACATGACCATGAGAGCTGTAACTGTGTAAAGCAATTTCAATAATCAATGGGATTGTTGGGGGCTTTAAAATTTGTTGTCAAACACTAAAAATTGTCTTACTATTGGTTACAAATGTTTGGATATATGAAAAATTAATGAAACACTGTAATCTAGAAAATTAGAGACCTTGAAAATTATAACGTTTTATTTGTTTACAAAAAAGTTTATCACGAGTAGTTTGAGCAGCACTTTTGTCTCTTCATGTTACCATATGAAGTGAACATCTTTTCTGTGCTCTCAGAATTATCTTATTCCTTTCAAAATTTGGATCCGTTCTCAACATTTTACTCTTTGTACTTTCAATGCTATGAAATATCTCTGAGAGTTCCTTTAATGTGAAGTTCTTGCTGGCATCACTTCCCCTGAGATGTCTTCATCCTTTCTATAACAACTGCTTTACTCATTTACGTTAACAAATTCACCCTCTGAATGGTGCCAGTGTCAACATTCCTACATTCAGCTATTTCTTCTGTAACTCTATTTACATTTAATTCGAATTTAACTTCCAATGTTATCCCTTTTCTTTCTTTTTCTTTTCTCTTTCCTTTCCTTTCCTTCCTTCCTTCCTTCCTTCCTTCCTTCCTTCCTTCCTTCCTTCCTCCCTTCCTTCCTTCCTTCCTTCCTTTCCCTCCTTTCTCCTGCACTTTCATCTTTGTTAACCATGTCTTTCCTCCCAATTACCCATTTTGTAAAATATCATCTGGATTTACCACAGGGAGACAAGAAATCAATATAATTACATACCTTCCTGTTTGCATGCAGACTTGTTAACAGATGCTCAGAAATCAATCACCAACAGATTTTGAAGCAAGTGGCACAGTTGGTCACTGATTATGGTGCACATAGATTATTTATTTAGTGATCTGTGGGCTGAAGAGCTAATAGTGAAGTTTGTACTTGTATGTAATTACCCACAAGTCATATACCATAACTGAAATTTAAACTGTCTTATTGGAAGACTGGGGTTACTTAACTAAATCATTGTTACTGAATTTTATGCATTCAGAATCATGCAAGGACTGCCTGTAGTAATCCATTAAAACATCTTACCTTGGCCACTGCTAAGTTCTAGGGATACTTTATGTGAATTAGAGAAGGTGCCATCAAATCTCTATAGATGCTATCCTGCCAGGCAATATGCTAGCAAAGAGCAGAGCGCCACCTACATAGCTGGAAGGTACAGAACCTGATGTGACTGTATTCATAACTACTTACTAAGAGACATCATTTCCATTCTATTAGTATTCCTTCATTTCTGTGCAGTGGGCAGGGGTCGGTGGCCTTCTCTTTACGTATATCCTTGCTAGGGTGCCCTATCCTCAAAAGCATGTGGCATGTGTATGTCAGCTCCATTGACTGATGCTGCCTATGGCTTTTTGCTTAACATGAAACATAAAATAGCTACTAGTCAAGGATTAAAATCTTGGAATCTAGCAGACTTTTGGTGGAGTCTATCGGATTTTCCATGTATAATATCATGTCATCTGCAAAGAGGGGGAGGAAAAAAGGAAAAAAAAAAAAAAAAAAGAGGTTAGAGTGGGAGAGAGCCAAAGCATAAGAGACTGTTAAAAACTGAGAACAAACTGAGGGTTGATGGGGGGTGGGAGGGAGGAGAGGGTGGGTGATGGGTATTGAGGAGGGCACCTTTTGGGATGAGCACTGGGTGTTTTATGGAAACCAATTTGGACAATAAATTTCATATATTATAAAAAATAAAAAAATAAATAAAAGAGAAAAAAAAATAAAAAATAAATAAATAAATAAAACATTAAAAAATTAAAAAAAAAATCTTGGAATCACTGTTCTTTAATATGAATGAAAGGCTCTGCAAAGAGAACTTTTATTTAAAGAAAAGAATATTGGAGGAGATGAAGTAAACTAGATCAGAGTAGAGCTATACACTTGGTCTCACTCAAGTCCCCTTATCTACTTGTTTGTCCCGAATTGAATGGTAGTCTTTTTTTTTCATTCATCCAGAAGTCTGTTACATAGGAAAGAGTGCCAATGAACAAGATGTTTTATTGCTAAAAAAATATTGTTTGGATAACATGACATCCTTTTCTTGAGAATTCACGGAAGCAATTTTTCTCTGATGTTAGTATCAGGGAGAATGATACTTCTTTTAAACAATTCTTTGTTTCTTCCTGCTGAATTATGTTATTCATCATATTTCTTATTTCTTCTGAGTTCCTGGACTTAACCCATATGAATTAATTAATTTGGGATCAAATTTGTATTCTTCAACCAACAAATACATAGAACACGTTGGTGAGTTTTTCATACGTTACAGCCATGTTTACTCGACCTCACTTTTCCTTGTGTTATTTCCTTTTGTCTTATTTTTCTTATTCATTAATTTTATTCGTATTTTTATCCAGCTACATACATATACACATGTATCTTAAAATCTTTCAGACAAGATGAGGTACAAATAAATGAAAGGATATAAAGACTGATTTCATAAAATATATTAAGTCATCAAAAAAGGCATTTGTGCTTAAAACTTTCATATTCAGTTTTGTCATAGGTCCATTTGGTCAGCAAACTTTGTGAGGAATACGGGATTTAAAAATCTTGATAAATTTAGGATATAAAAATATTTATTGATTTGTTTATATAAATATCAGGAGTGACCAAACAAGTGTTTGAAAGTCATTGATTTATGAAGTAAGTAAAAATGTAGTAAGTAATTTTACCAGATTATTTTGCAAAAAGTCACATTCTGTTTTCCAAACTAGTAACCTAGTTATTAGTTAGCCTTTATTTTCTCATACTGAGGTCACAATTAACCTGCAGAACATTCAAGAAACAATTCAAGGGCGTAATACAGTTTGTTTTATTTTGGTCACTAAAGACTATTGCAAACAACCTAACATCTGTAGTTTTATAAAGACTATGCAAGATGAATATTGCATAACAACAATTGCAGCATCAGACACAGTTTCATGGGTAATTGCCAAGAGTGCCTAAGGAAACAAAGCTAGAATTAATGGGAGTTGATTGATTAGGACATCAGATTTGGACACCAGGACAATAATGAGAAGAATTAGAAATCCTTTTTCTTTCACCATCCACAATGGGATCAAGTACTTAAGGATACTTTGCAAGAAGCAATTCCATTCTGGAAAAGAAAAAAGCACATGATGTGGGCCACAAGGCCGTATCTTTTTGCAATCAATTAATATTACTCTTTCATATTATGGTATTTATTACACAAAATATATGCTCTAGAACGTTTGCTTTCAAAATAGCAGGTAGTATTTTACTTCTAATGTAAAGCCTTCAGAGACTTCTGTCCTTTCTTCTGTCTATGTTTTATGTTGAGGAAATGACTGAAAAATGCCATGTAAAATTTTTCTTTATTTTAGGCCTATTTAAACTGCTTACTTAAACAGAAGTGCATTTTTTTTATAGCCAAATTGTTTTTTAAAAAGAAAAGGAACTTGAAAATAAATTGCTGCCATTTCATGTTAATTTCCCTTGTGAACTACTATTATAAACACTAACAGACAGCCATTTGCCTAGAACATCTTTTGCAGAACTTGACTACTTGTCCTTATCCTTCCGAATAGATTTTAAACTTATTTTAGGGACAGCTTTATGTAATGTAAAAAAAAAAAAAAAAAAAAAAAGCTTATACAACATTAATTTCAGTAAAGAATAAAGGCTGATATTTTTCTGATATTTTTAAACATTTAGTTTAAAAATAGACTATATCTTATTTTGATCATTAAAGAGTTATGCATACCAGTCTAGGAGAATTTATGACATACAAAGAAATTTGATGAAGGGGGTTACTGAAATTCCCATTACTCAAATAAAATTGCTGATTATATTTTGCTAGATTTCCTTTCAGAGGGACTTAGAATAATATTTTTCTGATTTTAAAAGTCACATGGTTTTGTAAATAGAAAAATACATAAAAATATAAATGAAAATATAAATCAGCATTCAGAATAACTGTACAGGTTTCTGGTGATTTGTCTCTTAGTGTTTTGATTTATAGTCCTGGTTCTTCTATTTATAAAATTTTAATCACAAGATCTATGAAATTTTATATACTGATATTAGGTAGCATGATTATAGCAAATACTATTTTTAGTTGCTAAATACTAATTCATTTTAGAGATAAATCATAATTATCACATCTATTCCTTTTATTTAATATGTGATGTGTTTCCATTTTTTCCTAGAGTTTAAAAAATGTTATAATCAGTATCCTTTTTTATAAAGTGTTCCCACCCCATAATTTATTGTGGAGGGGGAATCAGTGGTGGGCAAGAGAAAAGGGGTTGTATCTCCTTAAAATAAACTGCTGGGTAGAATTGTCAAGACAGAGGTTATTAATATTTTTAATATGTCAAGACAGATTTATAAATTGTTAAATTCCAAATATAATGTGTATATGAATAAAGTCTATGAAAAACTAACATTTGAAGGGAATCCATTTCCAGTAAAGGGTGAACTAGGTGATTCAGAGCACCTCTCACCAAATTCACCTAATAAGTTTGACCTGAAAGCATCCTAATACACTGCTGAGGTCCTCCTATAATAATCAGGGAGAGAATGAGCTACTTCTTCCTTAGGGACATTTTCAATCCTACCAGACAGGTGAGCGGCAGCAGACAACAGGGGTCAGAGTCAGTGACCACCAGGAGCAGGGACCGTCTCTAAGAACTGAAACACCACTACTACCTTTGTACTTAAAAATTCTGCCAGTCCTGAGAAGACATGAGAGAAAAATCTATCACTCAGGAAAGTCATTGAGTTGGAAAGATGAAAGTTAATATTA
Organism: Leopardus geoffroyi; assembly: GCF_018350155.1. Lineage (NCBI taxonomy): Eukaryota > Metazoa > Chordata > Mammalia > Carnivora > Felidae > Leopardus > Leopardus geoffroyi. The sequence continues at coordinate 134,064,162 of NC_059328.1, read as the reverse complement.
AGTGATTGCTAAAGATAGTTACTCTAGTGCAACATCCCTTGCTCTGAGTTTGGTTGGCTAGCACATGTTTCTGCCTGGCAAAAGAAAAAAAAGTCACCTTCGAATGAATACAGAAACATCTTAGGACTCAAATTATTTCTGAATGTAATTGTTTAAAGGAACAATCAGAGGGGCGCCTGGGTGGCTCAGTCGGTTGAGCGTCCGACTTCGGCTCAGGTCATAACCTCACAGTTTGTGAGTTCAAGCCCCGCATCGGGCTCTGTGCTGACAGCTCGGAGCCTGGAGCCTGTTTCAGATTCTGTGTCTCCCTCTATCTCTGCCCACTCATGCTCTGTCTCTCTCTGTCTTAAAAATAAATAAAATATTAAAAAAAAAATAAAGGAACAATCAGAGACAGTAAAGCAAATAGCAGAATGAAAATACACAAACTAGAATTAGTAGAAAAAACATTGAACAGAAGTTGGTGAAGACAAAGTCTGGTTATGGGAATTGTTAGATATAAATTGTAACACATGGCCACTGTGTTCAGGGAAATAAAAATGAATTTGAAATTTAGAGAAAGGAACTGGAAACTATAAATAGTGATACTGCATATATGAATAGGAATCAACTGGAAATTATGGCACTGAAAAATATAATAACTAAAACCAAGAAGACAATGAATGATTTTAATAGCAAGTTAAATACAGCTGAGCTGGAAAGAAGCAAAGAAAGACAAAATACAGAAGTAAAGAAGAGGAGCAAGAGGATACAAGGAGAAGGTCTAATCCCCTTTATCTGAAATTTTAGAAAAAAAGAAGAGAAAAAAATGGGCCACAGAGAGATTTTTCATGAGGTAATCGCTGAGAACTTCCCATAACTGATGAAGAAAATAAAGCATAAATATTAAAAGTAACCAGAGATTAACCTCAAAAGAATAACATTAGTGGCCAGAGGATGGTATAACATCTTCAAGTCGCTAAAGGATCCAACTGACAAGCTTAACTTCTCCACTGTGGATATTTTTAAAAATGAAGGAAATATAAAATCATTTGCATACAAAGAGTAAAGAATCCACTACCTGTACACGAACACCAAAGAAAACTACAAGAACTCTTCTTTGGGTAGGAGATGAAGCAAGGAAAAAAAAAGGCAAATAATTTGAATTTGGGAATAAACTTAAATGAACCCTGATGATATAGAGCAATTATAAAAATATTCTGGGATTTAAAGTATGTAATATTAAGATCTATAAAATGTTAGTTAAGAAGTCAATAAATGGATTTACAATGTGCTAAAGTACACCCGTAGTGCAAGAAGAGGATAAATGTGTGCAGAAAAGTGCAGTCTTGGTGCTTACAAGGCAGATTAAGAGCAGTATTTAAATAATTTTTTTTAATGTTTATTTATTTTGGGAGACAAAGAGACAGAGTGGGGCGAGGGCGGGCAGAGAGAGAGGGAGACACAGAGACTGAGGCAGGCTCCAGGCTCTGAGCTGTCAGCACAGAGCCCAATGTGGGGCTCAAACCCACGAAGCATGGGATTATGACCTGGGCTGAAGTCGGACGCTCAACTGACTGAGCCACCAGTTAGTTTAATGTTATTTGAAATAACAAATACATTTAATGAAACTCATTTAGCTGGAGGTCTACCAGTTAAATGATTTGGTGTGAGAACGGAACAATACAAATTCGGTGATAAATGCAATGCAAGTTTCAACAGATGACGTTGGTTTTAACTACATGAAAGTGACCAGCACTTACTTCAATATTATCATGGAAAAAAAAAAAAAAGAGTTACATGAGTCCATTGAAAAAGCCAAATAAAGATCTTTCTTTCCATTAAAACAGAGTTTCACTGCTCACTAACACCATGGGACATGTAGGACCCAACTAGGTAGAAAAGTTATTTAAAAAAAAAAAAAAAGGAAAAACAGGAATGGAATCACAATTTACTCCTATCTCTATCATGTTGTGTGAAATTAAGAAATGTGGAAAGGAGAAAAAATAAATCTGAAACCATAGCCATTATCTCATAAGGACTTTAGACAGATCTTTGACCTGATTATTCATACATCAGAAAAACAATGATGAAATTTAAAACTGTCTACAAGAGTAATATTGTCTTATGTCACAAGACTAATATTCTGTAAACAGAGGAATAAGAAGCCTAACACATTAAGTGTATGAAGAGAGCTAACATTCCTAACACACTCATAGAAGTATACAGAAGACCTATGAATAGGCAAAGAGGGTAGGAGAGATTTCAAATTAATTTATTTTTATGCCTTTTTCTTATTAATTTGCAAGAAAGAAACTTACACATTTGAATCAGGATTAGGTTGGAGATCATAACAACTCTTAAGTGCTGACTATTTTATTTTTATAAATGTGTAAAGCACTTAAAATATCAGAATCAAATGCTGCATATTTTAACAAGTAAAAAGAGAACTATCAATAGTTTATGATATTACGCCACATAATAAGAAATTAATGTTTTCATGTTCTTTAAATACATTTTCAAAAACATGAAATTGAATACCTTTTATCTCTGTGCTAAAAATTTTTGAATTCATTGGAAAGTTATTTGATTTGAATTTAGTAAAGTAAAATAGAAAAAAAATAATGAAAACGCTTATAACACTATTTGGTCCAAAACTAGAAACTTTTTAACACTTAACAGATGTTAATTAATAGACTCTACTTAAAGGGGCATGGATAGTTTATATCTATTTGCTGTTTATATTTATCTCAAGAGCCTACTTGGAGCACATAGCATGCACCTAATATGTATTCCTAGCATATACGTGCTTATTAAATAAATGAAAATGACTGAGTATAAGTAAAAATAAAGCATGATTTTTAAAAATCCTCATTAATCAATGAGGTCTTAACTTTATTTTTTGAAATCTGAGAGAATCTATGGATTTGTTTCATGGAAAACAGAAAATATGCAATTTCTATGTGAAAAATCTGTACATTTTAGATGCAGTTTTAAGAGGATAGCCCATAATGGGATAACTCTGGGCTTCATGGAATAAATACATCAAATACCAAAAATCTTAGTGAAGCCACAAAAATACTAAAATCTCAAAAGTATTGGGGCCATATTTTCATGTATTTAAAGAAGTTAAATCTCATACTAGCTTTTTTCCTTTTTTTTTTCTTTTTTGATATTTCTAATTAGCCTTTAGCTTTTGTTTGTTGAAAGTTTCAACTTTCACACTCCACACATATGATGGCAAATTATTGTCATCATCGAAAAAAAAAAAAAAAAGAGGTTAGAGTGGGAGAGAGCCAAAGCATAAGAGACTGTTAAAAACTGAGAACAAACTGAGGGTTGATGGGGGGTGGGAGGGAGGGGAGGGTGGGTGATGGGTATTGAGGAGGGCACCTTTTGGGATGAGCACTGGCTGTTGTATGGAAACCAATTTGACAATAAATTTCATATATTAAAAAAAAATTATTGTCATCATCATACGGATTCCTATCATCATATTAGGTGAGTATACACACAAATTTTGAACATAAGCAGTTGTCCAAAATGATGGTGCCCTGGCTTATGTAGGGATTAAATTCTATAGACAGTGAATAAGATAAAAAATCACATTTGATCAAATAAACCACCCTTAAATGTCTAGGACTTTGACCTTTGGAAGGTTCAAGTAAAACAAAACAAAACAAAACAAAAAAACCCTCACTTTTGAACAAAGACTTATTTAACACTTACGCTTGGTGTCAGGTACAATTCAAGATTTGGAAATACAAAACAGCAAAAACTCCTAACCTCAGGAAGCTTACATTTTAACGTGTGACACAGGCAATAAATATGATAAATGAATTTTATGTATTTTCTATAATGATGTGTTAAAGAGAAAAAACAAAGCGTTTTTTAATTATCTTTGCTTTTCAGCTTTCCCTATAACTGAGGAAAGGGCAAGAGGGTGAATAAAGGAAACAGTGTCTTTCTTTCCTTCTCTCTGCCTCCTGTCAAATCCAAGTCATTTTCAACTCTGGAACTATATAGTATTAGATATAACAGATCTTTTCATTTCTAGATTTTGGCAAACTCAAACTAACTTGAACATCCTTATTAAATGGATACATCTAATCTGCATGATGTTTGAGGCACAGGCTAATGGGTGGTATATTTTGAGACTATAGCAAAGAGAAATCCCTTAGCTAAATCAATGAGTGTAGCAGATTGTATGCACATTTCAGTGTAGTTTTAATCTATTTTATTTTATTTTATTTTATTTATTATTTCCACAATTGAGCTCCTTTTTCAGAATTTATTTTTTTTGGATTTTATCCTCTATTTCTTTGTGGTATCATTTCATAGAGGTTTTGCATCTGCTTTAAAGATCTTCCATTCCTTGAGTTCTGTATCATTGCCAAGTTTTTGATTCTGTCTTATTTTTTAATGCTTTACAGTCCAGCCTTTTCACTTCTCTGAACAGCAAACCATCTTTTTCCCAGTGTTCCATTCTTGAGCCTCTCCTATTTTCTCTAATATATTTCCAGGCAATATCATGACTTCAATTTTTACTTCTCTGTCAGTGGGTATTATCTGAATCTTCAGTGATTCTCTCTCTCTCAAGACTCAGCACCGTAATACCAACTATATTTTGGATACCTCTACAGGTATTCTATGTACTTCAAATCCAAAGAATCTAAGAATGAACGCATAATTGTCCTTTCCACAGTTGTCACTTTTCCTATGTCCCTTTATGTTATTAGAATTAAAACTGTCTTTCAGAACTAAAGTTTTAGAATCGTTCTCAATGTCTCCTTTCTAGTCTTCTGCATTAAGTCATTAATTACTATTATTTGAAATCCATAAAATCTTTTTTGTTGTTATTAACATCAGAGTCATCATGCATGACTGCTCACCATGCACAGCACAATTCCAGGGCTTCCATTCACATATCTATACTGGGAATGGCACCCGGAACAGGTGTGTAGGATCATTTCCTTAAAGCATTTCTCTAACCTGTCCTTTTTTTCAAATCAAAGAACAGAATGTAAAAGACTGGAAAGTACACAGAGTATGGGATCTACTAATCCATGAAAAGTTTCCCTCTAGGGTGATCTCTGCCAAGATGTTTAACATCTCTGGGACCCAAATTTTATCTTCTGTAAGAATAATGGCGAAGTATGCAATTTTTAAAAAGCATAGCTCTACCTTAAGAGGAAATGCTACTTGGGTGCTATAATGGGGAATTCTGGGGTGTCACCGAGCAGAATGAAGGTCTCAGGCACTTGATAAGATAATAAACCATAGGAAATAAAGATGACATCAGAATATGAAAGGACGTCAAATGAATCTTTCCCACATCAAAACCAGGCAGCACTGGGCTGGATAATCCACTGAAATTGGAAAATATGTAAATATGTAAGATTAAAATTATACCACCATTCCTCAACCTTGTTCACCTTGTAGTGAAAACTCAAAAGGGAACAAAGAAACTGGAAAGAAAACATGATCAATTTATTCCTCTCACATTATTTTTAACTCTTCTCCCAACCCATGTAATGAATAGGATCTCTGTTAAAATAGGTGGTATAGTGGAATTAATAGTGACAAGAGAATTTGGTGCTAAAGAATGGGTTTTGTAAGCTATCCATTCATCTAATCCTGTCACTGAAATTAGATAATTAATTTGCATGGAAAACAGTTAATTCAGTCAAAGTTAATAAAAGTTACAATGAAGAGGCTTTCTCAAGATCATGATCTTTCTCCAAGTAATTGAGGTAGCACTCAAAAGCCTCTTGTGATAATAAAAATGGTTTTTATAGATAAACTTGATCTTCAAAATCTTCCACATTTCCTTCTTCAATTTTATAACAGTTAAAATGTTTTTTTCAGCAAAAATGCAACTAAACCAGTTGTTTAAGTAAGAAAATAAAGTAGAAGGTAAATATGTTATTTTAAAGGTTGTGTCAATTTCTCCAAGGATTTTGTTTTGATTAAAATGGATTTTTATTTGGAAAAAAATAACATCTCGAATAATTAAAAAAAAATTAATCACTTTCGTTTTTAGAATAACACAAATTAAAATGCATTTTTAAAATATTCATATTCCTGGAAACATATTAAGAGCTTAAAATATATTTTTGTACTAAAAAAAGTAATTGAAGTTAAAATTTAACTTTAAACAAGTATTTGCTCACTATTCTGTTTTCTCTGTCAACAATGAGATATATTTGAGCCAAGTGTTGCTTTCGATTTAGGGAGAAAATTGAAGAATGCTTTAATTTCTCATTAACTACATCATTAATCAGTGGTTAATTGTAATTATTTAGCCTGTAGAAAAAGTGAAAGTAGAATTAGAATCTGACTACAAGTCAAATAAACGTTGTCTTTCTTATTGATTTCAGCATTTTTTAAGACAGATATTCAATAACGTTTGCTTAGCAAAATTTTGGTAGTGGTTGGTCAATGTGTTGAATAATAATTTAAGAGAGTGACTATGTCAAACTCTGTATCTCTTTCTTCGTCAACTTGCAAACATTAATAATACAGGACAGCATTAGTATGTTTTTTTCCAGTATCATTGTATAATTGCAATTAAGTAATCTGAGTAGTTATAGAAATAAATATATTCCCCTGTATTTTATTTAGAACAACTTAGAATGATATAAATTCTCTCAACAGGTTTCCCCGGGGGGTATTCTGTCTTGCTAATTCTTAAATGTTAAGATACAAATACTGAATCTTACCTATTTCAACTTCTCTTTTGCATGTGCAAAGTACCCTTTTGTTTATAATACAGGAGAGAAAATTGACGACATAAACTTCAATTTTCAATAGAATGTCAGGAAATAGATAAAAACCCCATTTCAAAAATGTGAAAATGTTAATAATGTACCATGTCTAGTTTCTCAGTATAGGAAGGTGTGGTGGTTCCAGGGTCTCATCCTTTTCCTAATAACTATACTCAGAGCCTCTTTACAGTCTTTTCTGAATAGAAATTGCTCATCGAAGAAGCAACACCTGAATTTGGCATTCTTTAGCTTCCCTTTCATCAGTGTCTAAATTATCCACATTTTCTAAATCCTATGCTAACAGGCCTCTGCAGGCTAGTGCTAAATGTTATTAACCTTCAACAAATTGGATTCCTGATGAGTCCATGTTCATTTTTGAAATAGTGTCATCAAGTCATCACAGGGCCCCAACTGGAGCCCCAAAAGTGGCTCTGAGAAAGGGCCCAGACTACTTGGCCTACGCATTTGATGATATCCATGCCATCTTTTGGTGGTTTATAAAATAATTGCAAACATTAAAATGTAATTTTACTTTCTATTTAATGGATATTTATTTGGTATGAGTGGAGTTTGGTGCTATGTTTGGGTGTGTTTGCTCTAAAACAACAGATACATTCACAGTATTTCTTTTATTCATTCAGTACATTTAGGTAGGAGTGGTTTTATAGAAGTATATTCCACATTTTCGTACCTGCATCAAAGTAAGAGCACTACACATAATTTGGCCTTTCTGTATCTTGAGTTAATAATGAGACAGTGAATTTTAACATAATCTATTAATCTGTATTTTATTTTTCAGATGTTTATTCCTACTTTCGTGTGTGTGTGTGTGTGTGTGTGTGTGTGTGTGTGTGTGTGTCTTTATTCTATGAGGTTATACACAGCTTTTAGATCGCAAGGCAAAAATGTTGCCATTTCCATGCATAGAAAGGACCTCCACTCAGCCTTTTGTTTTCCATAGCCTAGCCGTATATTGGAAGTACATACATGGTTAAGAAAAGGTCGCAGCTCCAAGCTTTGAACTAATAACAATAAAGACCTACCTCTGCAATTTCTTACAAAGTACCAGATGCAGCCCTAAGCATCTCAAATGCTAGGCTCATCTCTGTGATTTTTGCCTCTCAGTTTTCAGATTTCTAATTCTTCACTTCCTTATTAACTCTTTAATGTTTGTCTGATGATCTTTATTATGTTTCCCTACCTTCTAAGAGGTCCTAAGCAGGAACATTGGTCTGAATGCCTAATCAGCCATTCACAGAGTTGAAGTCTGCTCCTGCCATTTTCAAGCCCTCCACTGAGTGCCTCCTCACACTCGCATGCCCTCTCTGCGCTTTATATTTGAAGAGTAACAATACCCCCCAATACTTCCATTCTAGCCATTTGTGTTTGTCACAGCACATTGATAATAAAGAGAGCAGGCCTTTTCAAACTTGTGATTTTCAGCAAAGTTTTTATCAAACTTCCAGTTTCTAATCATTTCTCTTTTTTTCTTTTTCTTTTCTTATTCTCTGCTTCTTCCATTGGTGGCATTTTAGCTTTCAAGTGTAGAACAGCATAGTATTATTGGTTAAAAGGTAATAGAATTGTTTTAACTGCAACGTCAGCTGCAGGAGGAAGGAAAGGGAATAAGAAAGTTTACAAAGGAAAAATAAGTTTGCAAAGTAAGCTACCTCAGAGAAAAATTACAAAGCATATAGCACCTTTAAAGACTTTCCAGAGGGGGAGTCCTGGGAGGGAATGGATTGAGGATCTATGGAAAGAAATATAAAGATATTTGAGAAATATAAGGCTCTCTAGGCATTAGGAATGGGTGGGATTAGGTATAGGATTCAGGAATTATGGCTTTTAGGAAGAAGAACTGAAATGTCTCACTTGTAAGGAATTTATAAGTCAGGGTTCAGATGAGGGTTGAGGACTAAACTGTACATATTTCCAAGGAAATTATCATGCAATGCTATTTATACCAGTAGGAACAAAACTGTGAGAAAATTCAGTTTAATAATGAAAATCTATATTAGATATAATCATTTCTTTAAATTACTTATTAGGTATTTTATTAGTTTTAGTAGGGATGCCACACAAATTTACCACAAACTGGGTACCTTAAAAAAACTCAGAAATTTATTCTCTCACACTTGGAGCCTGTAAGTTCAAAATCAAGATATTAGCTAGTCCATACTCCCTTTGAAAGTTGTAGGGAAGAATCCTTCAATTTCCTATTTCTACTTTCTGGAGGCATTCCATGCCTTACAGCTGCATCATTCCAATCTCTGCCTTCATCTTCAAATGGGCTTCTTCCCTCTATTTTGCTGTCATTGTCTTACAATGACTCTGCACATTGGATCTAGGGTCCAACTTAATCCAGTATGATCTCATTTTAGTTTAGTCACATCTGCAAATATGGTCATATGCTGAGGTTTCAGGTGGGTTGTGGGTACAAGTGTTATATTTGTATCAGTAGCTAAGTATGCAGAGTATTACATTTGCTGTCCTGCTTTTGTTATTTTATTTTATTTTATTTTATTTTATTTTATTTTATTTTATTTATTTTATTTATTTTATTTTATTTTATTTTATTTTATTTTATTTTATTTATTTTATTTTGTTATAATTATCTCCTATATTCATATGCTTGGTCTTAGTTTATTTTATTTTCAGTTATGGATTGGATTCAATTACCCATTCAACAAGCATTTATTTTGTGTCTGGAAGGTGCTATACACTTTGCTAGACACTTAGGATATAACAATGAATAAAACATAATAGATGAAAAAAACAGAACATAATGGGATAATGAAGTTTCTAAATATGCAGCAATCATAAGTGGAGATTTTTAATGGCTATATTAGAGGTGATACTTTCCAAGTAGAGGAAACAGCATGAGAGAAAATGACAGCTTTGAAATAGCATGGTGAGTTTTGAGAACAGCAAGCAGTTCTATGAGACAAAGCAATACAAGGAAGGTTTGGTGAGAAGTGAAGATAGGAAGGAATTTAAGAGCCAATCACACCAATCTTCTATAGCCTCCTATGCAAGCTGACTATAATTCTCTTGATACTAAAGACTCACTGAAGGGTTTTAAGCTGGTTGAGGAAGATACGATAAAATGATTCAACTGGTATTTCAATTTTTTCACTTGCTTCAGATTTCTATAAATTAGATTATTGTTGTCTATTAACTTTTAGGTTTGCACATTCTAATTTTAGGTGTTATTTTGTGTTGCTTCTGAATTTGGGGAGAATATTTCTAACAGTGTTGATGAGTTCATCAACCACTACTCTCACCCTGTTGCTGACTATCCACCAGAGTAAATTGTGAAGATTTGATTACTACATGGGGCTTTGTAACTGGAAATACTTACTTAACATTGTGTTTGTGAGATTCAGTGTCCTATAGGCACCCTTCAGGGATGGCAGAAATCATGGGATTGTTTCTGATCCTTTATTCAAGGCTGTGGCAAGTGTAGCCATCCCCTCCCCACCTCCAAAATTGGTGCTGTTGGGGCAATTTTTAAGTGAAAATAGGAGATTTTTTTTCTGATCTCATAATATGATAACTATCTTGTTCAAAATATCACACACACACACACACACACACACACACACACACACAATTCTTTAATTGCTGTTTTTTAACTTCCTTACCCTGGTAAACTTCTTTGAAGAAGCTGGCCTTAAGGAACAGAAGTATCTTTATTGTTGGCTAAAGATGATGAGCACGTAAGGTCAGTCATCCATGGGATGTTGTCAACAGATCCCCCAAACAGGGAATGAAGTGCTATATAAAGTATCAACCAGGAATTCATGTGAAGATACTCAGAAAGAGAAACACACAAAACAGGAAAGGCACAGAGATGATGGGGCGCCTGGGTGGTTCAGTCGGTTAAGTGTCCGACTTCGACTCAGTTCATGATCTCTTGGTTCATGAGTTTGAACCCCGTGTCAGGCTCTGGGCTGACAGCTCAGAACCTGGAGCTTGCTTCGGATTCTGTGTCTCCCTCTCTCTTGGCCCCTCCCCTGCTCATTTTCTGTCTATCTGTCTCTCTCAAAAATAAACATTAAATATTTTTTTTTTAAAAAGGCACAGAGATGAAATTTGTGATGTGCCTATGAGCCCACAGGTTGTTGATATGGGAAAACACAACCCTGGAGAATCATGTAGTTGTGGGAATACTATATACAGAACTTTTAACACCCCTTTTAGAACATACAGATTTCTATGAAAACAGCTCCGTTGGCCAGGAATCCAGAGATGCACCTTGTTTTCTCTTTCAAGTGACTTCAAAGTAATCAATAATATTAAGACCTTTCTGAAACCAATAGGAAATTATAATAATCAATAATTACAATTTTAATACATAAAAAATGCAGTCAAATAGCACTATGCTGGAAAGTATTTTGTTTGTAGGTGATAGAAGTTTTCTAAAAGACAATAGTCTTTGGCTCAGAAACTGTAAATATATGCTCATGAGAGAAAGTGACTTCAGACTGAGGGACTGAAGGCAGGATAAATAGTCATATTAAAGCCTGAATCATTGGTAGGAATCAGAGCATGACTGGATGGAGAAACACAACAGAAGACTGGGTTCCAGTCTAAGATCCAGAACTGAAACAATAGTATCAGCATTGATGCAATAAAATGGGCATTTTGCTATCTAATTTTGATAATGCATAATTTGTGGATCTGTGATGAAATAAAATATTTTCTAAAAAATGAGCACTTTGAAGTACAGGAAAATGCAAAGATGAATAGGAAAGAATTTTTTGTCTACTGGTTTAAAAAATCAAGCTTTTTTAACATTTACATGAAATACTGAAATATGGATATGTGAGCTGAAAGAAATCCAATCAATATGGACTTTAGCACGTGAGCTAGAATGTCACTCTCAATGTTAATTATGTAAAGACATTTCTTAAACAATTTTTGTGTACTAGTCACTGGCATATATAAGCTGAAAGTCTCAGAATTTTCTGGAATAAAAACAAAATATTGTACATCATAGAACAGAATCTGAACTTATTTCATATAAATTCTCTTAGTCTAATATTACATATAGGATCTGATACAACAAACTCAGTTTTAGGGGGCATGTATGAATTCACCATTTCTCTGATCATTACTCCCAGACTGTCCTTAGCAATCGACTTCTACAACATTAGGTAGTGTCATAAAATAAGAAAATACTAAAAGTAAAAAAAAAAAAAAAAAAATCACACAATGTTGGAATTACGACAAAAGGACATAGGACCCAATGAAAAGAGTCTTTTTTTTTTTTTAATGTTTATTTATTTTTGAGACAGAGCATGAATGGGGGAGGGTCAGAGAGAGAGAGAGAGACAGAATCTGAAACAGGCTCCAGGCTCTGAGCTGTCAGCACAGAGCCCGACGTGGGGCTCGAATCCATGAACCGTGAGATCATGACCTGAGCCGAAGTCAGACGCTTAACCTACTGAGCCACCCAGGCGCCCCTGAAAAGAGTTCTAGATGGGGACAGCTGGAACAATTTGAAAAAAAAAAAATAATGTATCATTGGACTATAGCCCAAGTATAAAATAAATATCCATGAGTTTATACTGATACGAATAAATAACTGAATAAATAAATGAATGGGGGGAGGGAGGGATAGACAAATATCCTATGCAGAAGAATACCAAATAATTTCTACAGATACACTGCCTTCAAAAAGGTAGAGCATAACTTCCTACTCCTAAAGTCTGGGCTGACCATGTTGACTTTCTTCCAAAGAGCACAGTATGGAAATGGAGGAATGATAACTTTATAGTGGAGAAACCTAACAAACACTATCTCAGCCGGGTGATCAGGTTAATATCAATAATGATAAGCTGTGTTGATATTATGTACCCTTGATATAATATATTGAAATGGCAATTCGCCTCTGTAGTCTTCCTCCCAGTAACCCATATCCCCATTCTAATCACAAGAAAATATCAGATAAACTGGGATAAATCCCAGTTGAGAAATATTTTACGAAACATCTTACCAGTATTCTGTCAAGGTGATTAAAAACAAAGTCTGAGGAAATGTCTCCGTTAAAAGGAACCTGAGGAGACATGATGACTAAATGTAACGTAGTATCTTGGATGGGATTCTGGAATAGATTTACGAACATTGGATAAAACTGGACCCTAGTTAATAATGTATCAATATTGGCACATTAATTGTAACAAGTGTACCAGAGTAATACAAGATGTTAATAATAGGAGAAACTGGGTACAGGATATATGGGAAGTCTCTTTACTATTTTTGAAATTTTTCTTTAAATCTAGAATTGTTCTAAAATAGAAAGTTTATTTTAAAAAATTTACTTGTTCATTCTGAGATATTGCCATTTCAGTACAGCTGGCTTGATGC